>NC_053491.1:347016852-347055334 GCF_905171775.1 Rana temporaria
GAGGCCCCTCCCCTCTTCAGTGGATACAGTAGGAGAGAGAACTACAAGCCCCAGGGAGATCCCGCGGCTCGTGGGCACTATACAGCTGCCGATCGCGGCCTTCCATGTCCCCCCTTGTTAGGGTGACCACATTTCCAAACTGACATTCAGGGACAATTTTGCCAAGGACCGGGGGGGGGGGGTTAATTTGTCAGGTGAATGGCTGTTTTAGCACTCATATCATCCCAACACCATGCTTGATATGGTGTCAGGATCATAGGCGTGCACAGTCACAGGGTGTGCCAGGGCCCACCCTAATCACCTCGTGTGCCACAGAATCCCCCTGTTTGGACCCCTGGTATTTCACTGAAGTCCTCTAATGATTCCTAAAAAAAATAAAAATTCTGTAAAAATAATAAAAAACTAAATAAAAATGAAAAAAATAATCATACCGTCCACTGCTCTACCAGTCAGTCACTTTGAGAGGCAGCTGACCTACCTGTCCACTACGCTGAACTACCTGCCCACTACGCTGACCTACCTGTCCACTACACTAACCTCTAAAATGACCTACCTGCCCACTACACTGACCTACCTGCCCACTAAGGATGAGCTCCGGCGTGTTCGCATAGAACACGCGCGGAACCCGCCAGGAAGTGTGCATGGCGCTGCGCTAATATCAGCCAGGGAGACATTTCATGACTGTTGTATAATCTATGTCATCTCAGCTTCGTACCCCATACCCACATTGTGTTCAGGTGGTATTAAACAGCAACCGCCCAGTAAGAGCGAGTGCGCTCAAGTGCTATGTAACAAAATAATCGCAGTCACACCAACTGCGTTCAGGTGGTATTAAACAGCAACCGCCCAGTAAGAGCGAGTGCGCTTAAGTGCTATGTAACAAAATAGTCGCAGTCACACCAACTGCGTTCAGGTGGTATTAAACAGCAACCGCACAGTAAGAGCGAGTGCGCTCAAGTGCTATGTAACAAAATAGTCGCAGTCACACCAACTGCGTTCAGGTGGTATTAAACAGCAACCGCACAGTAAGAGCGAGTGTGCGCTCAAGTGCTATGTAACAAAATAGTCGCAGTCACACCAACTGCGTTCAAGTGGTATTAAACAGCAACCGCCCAGTAAGAGCGAGTGCGCTCAAGTGCTATGTAACAAAATAGTCGCAGTCACACCAACTGCGTTCAGGTGGTATCAAACAGCAACCGCACAGTAAGAGCAACTGCGCTGAAGTGCTATGTAACAAAATAGTCACAGTCACACCAACTGCGTTCAGGTGGTATTAAACAGCAACCGCACAGTAAGAGCAACTGCGCTCAAGTGCTATGTAACTAAATAGTCGCAGTCACACCAACTGCGTTCAGGTGGTATTAAACAGCAACCGCACAGTAAGAGCGAGTGCGCTCAAGTGCTATGTAACAAAATAATCGCAGTCACACCAACTGCGTTCAGGTGGTATTAAACAGCAACCGCACAGTAAGAGCGAGTGCGCTCAAGTGCTATGTAACAAAATAGTCGCAGTCACACCAACTGCGTTCAGGTGGTATTAACTCCGCAACCGCACAGTAAGAGCGAGTGCGCTCAAGTGCTATGTAACAAAAATAGTCGCAGTTACACCAACTGCGTTCAGGTGGTATTAAACAGCAACCGCACAGTAAGAGCGAGTGCGCTCCAGTGCTATGTACAAATAATCGCAGTCCACACCAACTTGCGTTCAGGTGGTATCAAACAGCAAACCGCACAGTAAGAGCACTTGCGCTGAAAGTGCTATGTACAAAATAGTCGGCAGTCACCCAACTTGCCGTTCACGGTGGTATTAAACGCAACCGCACAGTATAGAGCACTGCGCTAGAAGTGCTATGTAACTAAATAGTCGCAGTCACACCAACTGCGTTCAGGTGGTATTAAACAGCAATCGCACAGTAAGAGCGAGTGCGCTCAAGTGCTATGAAACTAAATAATCGCAGTCACACCAACTGCGTTCCAGGTGGTATTAAACAGCAACCGCCCAGTAAGAGCGAGTGCGCTCAAGTGCTATGTAACAAAATAGTCGCAGTCACACCAACTGCGTTCAGGTGGTATTAAACAGCAACCGCACAGTAAGAGCAAGTGCGCTCAAGTGCTATGTAACAAAATAGTCGCAGTCACACCAACTGCGTTCAGGTGGTATTAAACAGCAACCGCACAGTAAGAGCGAGTGCGCTCAAGTGCTATGTAACAAAATAATCGCAGTCACACCAAACTGCGTTCAGGTGGTATTAAACAGCAACCGCCCAGTAAGAGCGAGTGCGCTCAAGTGCTATGTAACAAAATAGTCACAGTCACACCAACTGCGTTCAGGTGGTATTAAACAGCAACCGCACAGTAAGAGCAACTGCGCTGAAGTGCTATGTAACTAAATAGTCGCAGTCACACCAACTGCGTTCAGGTGGTATTAAACAGCAACCGCACAGTAAGAGCGAGTGCGCTCAAGTGCTATGTAACAAAATAATCGCAGTCACACCAACTGCGTTCAGGTGGTATTAAACAGCAACCGCCCAGTAAGAGCGAGTGCGCTCAAGTGCTATGTAACAAAATAGTCGCAGTCACACCAACTGCGTTCAGGTGGTATTAAACACCAACCGCACAGTAAGAGCGAGTGCGCTTAAGTGCTATGTAACAAAATAATCGCAGTCACACCAACTGCGTTCAGGTGGTATTAAACAGCAACCGCCCAGTAAGAGCGAGTGCGCTCAAGTGCTATGTAACAAAATAGTCGCAGTCACACCAACTGCGTTCAGGTGGTATTAAACAGCAACCGCACAGTAAGAGCAACTGCGCTGAAGTGCTATGTAACTAAATAGTCGCAGTCACACCAACTGCGTTCAGGTGGTATTAAACAGCAACCGCACAGTAAGAGCGAGTGCGCTCAAGTGCTATGTAACAAAATAATCGCAGTCACACCAACTGCGTTCAGGTGGTATTAAACAGCAACCGCCCAGTAAGAGCGAGTGCGCTCAAGTGCTATGTAACAAAATAGTCGCAGTCACACCAACTGCGTTCAGGTGGTATTAAACACCAACCGCACAGTAAGAGCGAGTGCGCTTAAGTGCTATGTAACAAAATAATCGCAGTCACACCAACTGCGTTCAGGTGGTATTAAACAGCAACCGCCCAGTAAGAGCGAGTGCGCTCAAGTGCTATGTAACAAAATAGTCGCAGTCACACCAACTGCGTTCAGGTGGTATTAAACAGCAACCGCACAGTAAGAGCAACTGCGCTGAAGTGTTATGTAACTAAATAGTCGCAGTCACACAACTGCGTTCAGGTGGTATTAAACAGCAACCGCACAGTAAGAGCGAGTGCGCTCAAGTGCTATGTAACAAAATAATCGCAGTCACACCAACTGCGTTCAGGTGGTATTAAACAGCAACCGCCCAGTAAGAGCGAGTGCGCTCAAGTGCTATGTAACAAAATAGTCGCAGTCACACCAACTGCGTTCAGGTGGTATTAAACAGCAACCGCACAGTAAGAGCGAGTGCGCTCAAGTGCTATGTAACAAAATAGTCGCAGTCACACCAACTGCGTTCAGGTGGTATTAACAGCAAACCGCACAGTAAGAGCGAGTGCGCTCAAGTGCTATGTAACAAAATAATCGCAGTCACACCAACTGTGTTCAGGTGGTATTAAACAGCAACCGCCCAGTAAGAGCGAGTGCGCTGAAGTGCTATGTAACAAAATAGTCGCAGTCACACCAACTGCGTTCAGGTGGTATTAAACACCAACCGCACAGTAAGAGCGAGGTGCGCTCAAGTGCTATGTAACAAAATAATCGCAGTCACACCAACTGCGTTCAGGTGGTATTAAACAGCAACCGCCCAGTAAGAGCGAAGTGCGCTCAAGTGCTATGTAACAAAATAGTCACAGTCAACACCAACTGCGTTCAGGTGGTATTAAACAGCAACCGCACAGTAAGAGCAACTGCGCTCGAAGTGCTATGTAACTAAATAGTCGCAGTCACACCAACTGCGTTCAGGTGGTATTAAACAGCAACCGCACAGTAAGAGCGAGTGCGCTCAAGTGCTATGTAACAAAATAATCGCAGTCACACCAACTGCGTCAGGTGGTATTAAACAGCAACCGCCCAGTAAGAGCGAGTGCGCTCAAGTGCTATGTAACAAAATAGTCGCAGTCACACCAACTGCGTTCAGGTGGTATTAAACAGCAACCGCCCAGTAAGAGCGAGTGCGCTCAAGTGCTATGTAACAAAATATCGCAGTCACAACCAACTGCGTTCAGGTGGTATTAAACAGCAACCGCACAGTAAGAGCGAGTGCGCTGAAGTGCTATGTAACAAAATAGCGCAGTCACACCAACTGCGTTCAGGTGGTATAAACAGCAACCCGCCCAGTAAGAGCGAGTGCGCTCAAGTGCTATGTAACTAAATAGATCGCAGTCACACCAACTGCGTTCAGGTGGTATTAAACAGCAACAGCCCAGTAAGAGCAACTGCGCTGAAGTGCTATGTAACAAAATAGTCGCAGTCACACCAACTGCGTTCAGGTGGTATTAAACAGCAACCGCACAGTAAGAGCAACTGCGCTGAAGTGCTATGTAACTAAATAGTCGCAGTCACACCAACTGCGTTCAGGTGGTATTAAACAGCAACCGCCCAGTAAGAGCGAGTGCGCTCAAGTGCTATGAAACAAAATAATCGCAGTCACACCAACTGCGTTCAGGTGGTATTAAACAGCAACCGCCCAGTAAGAGCGAGTGCGCTCAAGTGCTATGTAACAAAATAGTCGCAGTCACACCAACTGCGTTCAGGTGGTATTAAACAGCAACCGCACAGTAAGAGCGAGTGCGCTCAAGTGCTATGTAACAAAATAATCGCAGTCACACCAACTGCGTTTAGGTGGTATTAAACAGCAACCGCACAGTAAGAGCGAGTGCGCTCAAGTGCTATGTAACAAAATAATCGCAGTCACACCAACTGCGTTCAGGTGGTATTAAACAGCAACCGCCCAGTAAGAGCGAGTGCGCTCAAGTGCTATGTAACAAAATAGTCACAGTCACACCAACTGCGTTCAGGTGGTATTAAACAGCAACCGCACAGTAAGAGCAACTGCGCTGAAGTGCTATGTAACTAAATAGTCGCAGTCACACCAACTGCGTTCAGGTGGTATGAAACAGCAACCGCCCAGTAAGAGCGAGTGCGCTCAAGTGCTATGTAACAAAATAATCGCAGTCACACCAACTGCGTTCAGGTGGTATTAAACAGCAACCGCCCAGTAAGAGCGAGTGCGCTCAAGTGCTATGTAACAAAATAGTCGCAGTCACACCAACTGCGTTCAGGTGGTATTAAACAGCAACCGCACAGTAAGAGCGAGTGCGCTCAAGTGCTATGTAACAAAATAATCGCAGTCACACCAACTGCGTTCAGGTGGTATTAAAACGCAACCGCCCAGTAAGAGCGAGTGCGCTCAAGTGCTATGTAACAAAATAGTCACAGTCACACCAACTGCGTTCAGGTGGTATTAAACACCAACCGCACAGTAAGAGCGAGTGCGCTCAAGTGCTATGTAACAAAATAATCGCAGTCACACCAACTGCGTTCAGGTGGTATTAAACAGCAACCGCCCAATAAGAGCGAGTGTGCTCAAGTGCTATGTAACAAAATAGTCGCAGTCACACCAACTGCGTTCAGGTGGTATTAAACAGCAACCGCAGAGTAAGAGCGAGTGCGCTGAAGTGCTATGTAACAAAATAATCGCAGTCACACCAACTGCGTTCAGGTGGTATTAAACAGCAACCGCCCAGTAAGAGCGAGTGCGCTGAAGTGCTATGTAACAAAATAATCACAGTCACACCAACTGCGTTCAGGTGGTATTAAACAGCAACAGCCCAGTAAGAGCGAGTGCGCTCAAGTGCTATGTAACAAAATAGTCACAGTCACACCAACTGCGTTCAGGTGGTATTAAACAGCAACCGCACAGTAAGAGCAACTGCGCTGAAGTGCTATGTAACTAAATAGTCGCAGTCACACCAACTGCGTTCAGGTGGTATTAAACAGCAACCGCACAGTAAGAGCGAGTGCGCTCAAGTGCTATGTAACAAAATAATCGCAGTCACACCAACTGCGTTCAGGTGGTATTAAACAGCAACCGCCCAGTAAGAGCGAGTGCGCTCAAGTGCTATGTAACAAAATAGTCGCAGTCACACCAACTGCGTTCAGGTGGTATTAAACAGCAACCGCACAGTAAGAGCGAGTGCGCTGAAGTGCTATGTAACAAAATAATCGCAGTCACAGCAACTGCGTTCAGGTGGTATTAAACAGCAACCGCCCAGTAAGAGCGAGTGCGCTCAAGTGCTATGTAACAAAATAATCGCAGTCACACCAACTGCGTTCAGGTGGTATTAAACAGCAACAGCCCAGTAAGAGCGAGTGCGCTCAAGTGCTATGTAACAAAATAGTCGCAGTCACACCAACTGCGTTCAGGTGGTATTAAACAGCAACCACACAGTAAGAGCAACCGCGCTGAAGTGCTATGTAACTAAATAGTCGCAGTCACACCAACTGCATTCAGGTGGTATTAAACAGCAACCGCACAGTAATAGCGACTGCGCTCAAATGCTATTTAACAGCACACACGCAGTGACACCAACTGCGTTCAGGTGGTATTAAACAGCAACCGCACAGTAATAGCGACTGCGCTCAAATGCTTTTTAACAGCACACATGCAGTGACACCAACTGCGTTCAGTTGGTATTAAACAGCAACCGCACAGTAATAGCGACTGCGCTCAAATGCTATTTAACAGCACACACGCAGTGACACCAACTGCGTTCAGGTGGTATTAAACAGCAACCACACAGTAATAGCGACTGCGCTCAAATGCTATTTAACAGCACACACGCAGTGACACCAACTGCGTTCAGGTGGTATTAAACAGCAACCGCACAGTAATAGCGACTGCGCTCAAATGCTATTTAACAGCACACACGCAGTGACACTAACTGCGTTTAGTTGCTATTAAACAGCACACACGCAGTAAGAATGTCTGCGTTTCTGTGCAATTCAATAGCCCAGTTGCATTAACAGCGACTGCGTTTCTGTGCAAATAAATTGCACACGTGCAGTAACAGGTAATGCGTGTGTGTGCAATTAACTAGCACACGTTCAATAACACAGACTAATATTTTAAAGCTAATCCCTAATGCAGGCAATACAAAACGTTAGAGCACTGCATGTAGAACAAACTCCTGCCTGACAGATACTAATAGCAGATCTAGCTGAGCTATACAGTTTATAAATATATTGACAACTCCTAGGGATGTGAATATATTCTCTACAAACTGTAGATTTAACTATACTGACTAGCTTCCTGCTCTCTCTATCTATCTATCTATCTATCTATCTATCTATCTATCTATCTATCTATCTATCTGGTAGAAAAGACACTGGGGCAGATTCATGTACAATGGTGCAGATTTGCACCGGCGTGGCGCATCATTTTTAGACTACACCGATCCAGCGTGGAGAGGCAGTTAGGTGATTCAAGAAACTTTTTTTGTCTACGATGCCCCAGCGGGGCGGATTTTAGACGGCGTAAGGCAGGGTAAGGCCAAATGGGAGTCACCCTATGCTAATGAAGTGCCGACCGTGGCGCAGGGGTCACGCCGGGGCGCATCTTAGACTGCACATACGCAGTGACATCCAGGGGTAAATGCCCCAATCTGCACATGCTCAGAACTGCGCCCTGGCGTGACCCCTGAGCTACGCCGGCCCACTACCAACGCCCAGTCCATAAATCAGCCCAGACTTCCGCCCTGCAGGTGCAAATGTACTGAAGCTTTTTTTTTTCAAGCTAGGTCGTTTGCAGTGTGCTGGGGCAGTGATGGCTGATGAGGAATCAGGTGGGCGGATGACCAATTTCAGCCCAGAGGAGAGGGCTGTCATTATTGAGGGCCTCTCCCAACATGGGGACTGCCTCTATGGGCCACAGAGTGCCTACACTGGCAAGGCTGACAAAGCCAGAATTTTTGCGGAGATCACAGCGCAGGTGAATGCCTTGGGGGTGGCGGAGAGGGAGCCAAAGCACATTCGGAAGAAACTAAATGATTTGCGTCGCTTAGTAAAAGAAAAATTGGTGGCCAAAAGAAAGCATGCCAGTGGAACAGGGGGAGGACCAGCCAAAAGGATCACCCTGACAGCGGAGGACCTTGTTGTGGCCAGGTTCCTGGCTAGGGAGCTGGTGGAGGGCCTGGAGGGCTTTGATTCTGGGGATCAGCCCTTGAGGAGAGGTAAGTGTGTTTTATCTTCTTGTTGCTTGTGTGTGTGGGGGGGGAGGGAAGAAGTGTCAAGTGTGTGGGTCCACCAACATCTGAATGTTTTGTGTCCTCCACAGATGTGCAGGATGGAGCTGGGCCATCATCGGCTGCAGGGCAACCCACCACATCCAGGGTGGAGACTGCCCCTACGTCTGTGATGGAGGAAGAACAGGTGGTGTTAGAGGAGGAGACTCTTTATTTATTGGTGGAGACCCCCATTGCTGGCCCCTCCCAAACCTCTCCCCTCATTAGAGTTACCCCCTCAGGGCTCTCAATCCCGATCAGGTATTCCCCCTCACGGGACCCCAGCCCCTCCAGGGCCAGCCCCTCACGGGACCCCAGCCCCTCCATGGCCAGCCCTTCCACCCGGCCTCAAGCCGCTCCTGCCCCGAGGAAGGCTTAAAAAAAAACGAGGGGAGTCCCTGCAGAGCTGGAGTTAAGTCTTGCAAGGGACCAAACCAGGCAGACCCGCCACATTGGGACTCTTGTGGGGGATCTGACCCGGGTCGCAGCTAGCCTGGCGTCCTCTGCCGAGAGCCAGGCTGCCTGCACTGTGGCAGTGAAGGAGGCTGTTACGCAGCAGGCTGGGCAGAGTGGGCTCATCAATGAGAGCCTGCAGGACGTTGTGGGGAACGGAGCAGCCCTTCTGTCCTGTATGGGCGACCTGCAGAACACCACATCCGAGCTGGTTGCTGAGGTCCGGAGCCTGGCAGGTGCTGTCAGAGAGGAGGGGAGGCTGACAAGGCGGCAGCAGCGCAGCAATATCACCCGCCGGCTGCGGATGCAGGCTGCCACGAATAGCTACCTCCACCGGCTAGCCGTGGCAATGGAGGGCAGGCAGGCAGCTATGGAGAGACTGGGGGAGGTTCCACCACCATCCCCCCCAGCTCCACCTGCCCCACCAGCCCCGGCTCGCACCAGGCAACAGCGCCCCAAAACTCTAGGGCCGTTGATTTTTTGGACTATTTATTTTTTACTCAGGTTATGAGTCTTTTTAATTTATTTTTTACTCAGGTTAGGAGTCTTTTTAATTTATTTTTTACTCAGGTTATGAGTCTTTTTTATTTATTTTTTACTCAGGTTATGAGTCTTTTTTATTTATTTCCCTGCACACAGGCAGTAGTGCAGGCTTCAGTGTGAATGGTGTGTGAATGTGGGGGGGTGACACTCCTGCCATTAAGGTTTGTCACCCTCAGTCGTTGGGGAGAAGTGATCCCCTCGACCCGTGTGAAAGGTGTATGAATGTACAGCAACATAATTGGAGCCTTGTACCATGGGGGGTACTTCGGTCTAATCCAATTCAATGTGGATGTGGGGTGTATGTGCTAGGGACCACAGTAGAGTACATGCATGCATTCTCATTGTGCCATGATTAATGGGGGTGTTTAACGTGAAAAGAAGCCTTCCACGAGGCGTGTCCTGACTGCTCTTCCATCAGCAGACGGGATAGCCTCTGGCAGGGGGGGACTGGGTGGTTGGGGGGTCAGGTCATCACGTAGCTCAATCTCCAGGCCCCTTCTCATGGCAAAGTTGTGCAGCATGCAACATGCCCCGATGATCTGGCACACAAAGTCTGGGGAATACAACAGGGTACCCCCAGTCTTATCCAGGCATCGGAAACGGGACTTCAGGAGGCCAAATGTGCGTTCCACCACTCCACGGGTACGTGCGTGTGCTTCATTGTATCTTCTCTCTCCTGGGGTTTGGGGGTTCCGGAATGGAGTCATTATATGGGGTCCCAGTGCATATGCCGCGTCACCTGGAAGGGAAAAGACAGGAGGATGTTAGTCATGCATGTGCCCCTTGTGATGTCTGCATCATGGGGGGGGACAGACATACCTGACACCCATGTCACTCACCAACCAGCCAGCTGTCCCTGTACACGTTCTGTTCAAATTCTGTTGGGATGTTGCTTTGACGGTATATGAAGCTGTCATGGCTGGATCCGGGGTGTTTGGCACGGACGTGCCATATGAGGCATTGGGCATCGACAATCACCTGTACATTGATTGAATGCCAATGCTTGCGATTGCAGTATATGTGCTCCATGTCACGTGGGGGCTGTAGTGCCACATGGGTGCAATCAATGGCCCCCACGGTGCGTGGGAATCTGTCAATTTGGTAGAAATCTCTCATTATCTTCAGCCGCTGGACCTCCTGGGTGGGTTTTCTGATTTGGTTGGCCATGCGTCTCAGGATTGCAGGGACAACCTGGTGCACACATCTGCTCATGGTGGATTGTGACATCCCAGCCGACAATCCACTTGTTCTTTGAAAAGATCCAGTGGCCAGGAAATGCAGGGTTGCCAGGACCTTCACCAGTGGCTGCACTGCATGTGTGCGGTGTGTTGGGCTGGTGATGTCATCCTGCAGGATTCTGGTTAATTCCAGGATGACTTCACGGCTGAATCTGTAGGTGCGATACACCTCCAATTCCCCCATGGCAAAGACGTCAATGCGCGTGCGGAATATCCTCTCCCATGCCCTCCTACGTGCCTGTCGACGCAATAGTGCAAGGACCACGGCTGCCCCTGTGTTGATGTGTTGTCCAGCAAGTGTTGTTGCTCAGCTCGTCTGTAACGCTGCTGCTTTAGCTGCTCTCCGGCTGACCTGTGCAAGTCTGGTGCAAAGTTACCCCTGCTTTTATGAGGGGTAACTTGGCGCCGGAATTTTCTGGTCCGCGCACCGGGAGTAGCCTGCGCCGGTCAAGCTTAAGTTGATGAATCGGCCCAACAACCTCATTTGCATATTTAAAACACAAAAACCATGGCAGCGCCAGATCCGACCAGCGTAAATCTGCACCAACGCCGCACTGGCGTGGAAATGTTACACCGAGGCGATGAAGTCTATTTGGAGGCGTAATCTGGTTCTCTGGGTACGGCGCAGCGATCCGCCGGCGCAAATCTTCACTTACGCCGCGCATCTCCCAAAAAAACGGTGTAAGTGCTACATGAATCTGCCCCACTGTGTCTCTATCTCTCTATCTCTAACTGTCTGTCTGACTTGCTTTCTTTAACAAAGCAGGAACACACTACACGAGGCCGCCGTGCAGGCTGCCTTATATAGTGTGGGGCGTGTACTAATCCCCCGGAGCCATGATTGGCAAAAGCCACCCTGGCTTTGGCCAATTATGGCTCTTCGTTTTTTGCGCGCTGTGATTGGCCAAGCATGCGGGACATACAGCATGCTTGGCCAATCATCAGCGCTCAACGCCGCAGTGAATTATGGGACGTTTTGTGTCATTCGAATTTGGCAAGAACGACCCGTTTTGTTCGAGTTTCGACGAACGATCGAACGACCGATGTTCGTATCGAAGGCGAAGCTCATCCCTAGTGCCCAACTATCAGTACAGTGGTTCTCTAGGCGGGTCACCCTAGCCGTATCCCAGCTCTCAAGGAGGCAGTGCCCTTCCGCACAAAGACGTCCCGTTAAGCAGGGTTGGGCTCTAATATACTTGAGAAAGAAGGGGGGGACATGGGGCAGGAATGGGTGGGGTGGGAGCTGATATTGTGGGGGAGGGATGGAAGGGATGGGTAGTTCACCACAGCTCTGCAGGAAAGTGGAGGGCAGGGTTCTAAGGTCAGAGTCGTCATGGTCTAGCAGTCTTGTAGTCGGCAGTCGAGGTGAAGTGGATCCAACAGGCCCATGTCTCGTTGAATCTTGCAGGATTGTCGTTGGCTTGATGGATTAGGTCCTCCATCTCCATCGTCCTTTGAAGTCGCTGAAACCAGTCAGTTAGAGAAGGGGGATGTGGGGAGAGCCATTTAATCGGGATGCACATCCGTGCAGCATTCACCATGTGCATAGCTAGCGATTGATTATAGCCCCTCGGGAGCGTCTGGGCGTGATGAAGGAGAAATTGCGCAGGCGTAAATTCCAAATTATCGGTTGTTATGCGTGCAATGTGCTTGTGGACCTCCGTCCAGTAGGATTTGAGTGAGGGGCATGTCCACCAGATGTGGAGAAAAGAGCCCGTCTCCCGATGGCATCTCCAGCAGATCTTCGGGAGCGCGGGATCAATTCTATGTAGTTTGAGCGGGGTCTTGTACCACCGGGAAAGGAGCTTGTATGCATTTTCCTGTGTCTGGACGTTAACCGATCCCTTGTGGGCCAGCCTGTAAACAGATTCCCATTCCGCCTCCGTGAGGTCTAGTGCTAAATCACTCTCCCACTGTTGATTGGCCCAATGGAGTTTGGAGGAGTGTGTGGAGAAAAATAGGCCGTAGATGGTGGAGACAAGGTGTCTCTGTGGTTCCCTATTGGAGCAGAGGCTCTCGAAAGGGGAGCGGGGTCTAGACCATTGGGGGCTCTGGGCCGTCCTGTCCAAGAAGTGTCGGATTTGTAGGTAAGTCCAGAATGGAAACTCGTCTTTGTCAGTTTTAGTGGCCAATTCCGATTGAAGTAGGAGTCTGCCCGAGACAAAGAATTGACCCGCTCGAACCGTCGCGTGAGGCCAACCGTCCGACAGAAAGGCAGGGTGCATGCCTGGAGGGAAGTCAGGGTTCAGTCTGAGGGGGGTTAAGGGACCGCTCCGGTCCGACAGTTTGTGTTTGGTACATGCCTCTCGGAAGGCCCGCAAAGAGGGGAGTATGAGGGGATGGTCCCTGCAGGCGAGCGGGGTGTTACCCTGTGAAACCCATGGCAGGTGGGACAACGGAAGGGGAGAGAAAGACTGTTCCAGCCTCACCCATTGTTTTCTTTCCCCATTAGTGGCCCAATCCACGATTCTAGTGAGGCCACAGGCCAGGTGGTATTTGTGTAGGTCCGGGAGGCCCAGGCCACCTTGCAGTTTAGGGATCGTTAGCCGCGCATAGCTTAGGCAAGGGCGGGCTCCCCGCCACACAAAGTTTGTGCAGGCCGATCTATAGGATGAGAAGAAAGCCGGGGGGAGCCTAATGGGGATCGCTTGCATGGTGTACAGTAGCCGGGGAAGAACATTCATCTTGACCACCGCAATCCTACCGAACCATGACAGATGTTTCGAGGACCACCCCTTCAAGTCTTTCACTACAGCTTGAAGCAATGAGAAGTAGTTAAGGGAGTACAGGTTCGAGAGGGAGGCGGGGAGTTGGATCCCCAGATATGTGATGGCCCTGGCGTTCCATTTAAAGGGGAAGTTTGCCTGACACAGGTCACACAGGTTTTGGGGTAAGGAGACGTTCAGGGCGGACGATTTGGAGAGGTTAATTTGTAGGTTGGATAGGATCCTAAACTCCTGGAGATCCTTCAGGAGGTTAGGGATAGTCGTGAGGGGATCTCTAAGAAAGAGGAGGATGTCGTCCGCGAACGCGGCAAGTTTGTAGGTCCGGTCTTTAACGTCAATGCCCTTGATCGTCGGGTTAGATCTGAGTCGTCGCAGGAAGGGTTCTAGGGTAAGAACGAAAATCAGGGGGGAGAGGGGGCATCCCTGACGGGTCCTGTTCGTTATGGAGAAGGCGTCCGACAGGTGGCCGTTCACGCTGACCCTTGCCGTGGGGCCCGCATATAGCGTAGATATATAATTTAACATGAGCGGCGGGAGATTGGTGGCTGCGAGGGTCGCTTGCATGAAATCCCACGCCACCCTGTCGAACGCCTTCTCCGCGTCGAGTGATAGAAAGAACCCCGGGGATTTGGTGGAGGTGAGCCAGTGGTGTATATTTAAAGCTGTGACGGTGTTGTCCCGCACCTCTCGACCAGGGACAAAACCGGCCTGGTCCAGATCGATTAGTTTGGGCAGGTATGGGAGAAGCCTGTTCGCGATCGTCTTAGCGAACCACTTGAGGTCCACGTTGAGGAGCGAAATGGGTCTATAGTTGGTCACTACGGTAGAGTCCTTGTCAGGTTTAGGAATGACTACAATGTGTGCAGTCAGTAGAACACGGGGAGGGGCGTCGGTGTTGGCAAATAAGGCGAAGGCTGAGACAAAAAACGGCGTAAGAACTTTAGCGTAGGTCTTGTAGTACCCCGCAGTCAGCCCGTCCGGACCCGGGCTTTTGCCCGATTTCAGTTGTTTCACGGCCAGTCCCACTTCTACACTGTCCAGGGGCCTGTCTAGTTCTGTTCTAGCCTCCTCCGTCAACTTGGTAGGACCGTATTGGCGCAGGAAGTCGTCAATTAAGCCCTGCCGTGTGGCTCGGGCGGTTGGTGTGGTCGGGGAGGGTAGGTTATACAAGCCGAAGTAGTACTTAACAAAGAGCTTAGCAATGTCAGGAGTAGATTGTACCTTATGGCCTTTTTTGTCCGTCAGAGAATGCCTTGGCTCTTTTGGATTGCAGGGCTTTCGCCAGCAATTTGCCCGCTTTGTCGCCGTGTTCGTAGAAGGATTTCTTGGCTAGAGCGTAGCTGCGTCTAATCTTCTTGCCTATAACCTCCAGGAGTTCGGCCCTTGCCCGGCTCAATTCCTGCAATGTCGCGAGGGCTTGCGAGTGTTTATGTGCGGACTCCAAGCACGTAATCCTACCTAGTAGATCGTTATAATGTTTACGTCTGTCCTTATTGCGTTTGGCAGCCGCGGCAATCAGAAGGCCCCGAACCACGCATTTGTGGGCCTGCCAGTTAACAATGGGAGCCGTATCCTCCGGCCTGTTTTCCCGGAAATACGCTTCGAGAGCCACCTCCAGCTCCTTAGCCAATATCGGATCTGTAAGAAGGGACGGGTCTAGTCTCCACACCCGCGCTCGTGGGTGGCAGGGGGGAAGGGACAGCGTTGCCGAAATCGGGTGGTGGTCGGACAGGAACATGGGCACTATGGACGCAGCGGTCAACATATGTAGATCTTCCTGGCTAATCAGTAAATAGTCGAGACGGGAGTACCGGTTGTGGGGAGCCGAATAAAATGTGTAGTCCTTGCCTGTGGGATTTAGAGCGCGCCATGTGTCATGTAGGAGAAGGTCCTGGAGGACCGCTTTAATTCTCCTCAGAGCTACGGGCACATTAAAGTCGCCACCCAATATCAACGTACCTGCCTTAAAGGGTGTCAGCACATCCGAGACGGATTTAAAGAATGAGACCTGGCGTGTGTTCGGGGCGTAGAGATTGGCAAGCGTAACAGTACGGTTCAGATATGAGCCTTTCAGAAATAGGTATCTACCCTCTGGGTCAGCTAGCAACTCCGTCAGTGTAAAGGGGCACTTTCTAGCTATCAGAATAGAGACACCTTTTGTCTTGGCGTGCATATTCGTGGCATGGTGGACTACTGTAAAATAAAAGTTGTGCAGTTTGGGAGGGGCTCCTGATTTAGAGATCACCTTCAACGTGGGGCTAACAGTCTTCGTCGAGGAGTCCGTCATCGTGGCAGTCACTATGGCCACGCGTCCGCGTGTGGGGAGGGTGCCCGAGCTGTGGCGGAACCGGGGCGAGTCAAGGGCGGGAGTCCCTCCGGAACGGCACCAGGACCAGAGACCAGAGGGGGGTGAGCTGCGATCAGGACCACAACCTGTCTGATTCTTGGTGCAGGGGGGGGGTGGACGTGAGAGAGAGAGGGAGGGGGGGAGTTCCGGGAGAGTTACCAAAACTCCCTCTCAACAAGAGGGGGTACAAACCGATTAGGTGGGGGGTACACCGTCCCACCACCTATCTTGGTTGAGACACACAATCGGTGTATTGCGGCCGCACGGGACACCCACGCCTAGTGATAGGCCCAGGTACCACCGTACGGTACCGCTTGTGGGTTGGCCGAGTCCCAGCCAGAAGACGACTGGATAGGATGAGAAAATAAACTAAAAAGGAATACCTGAGCCTAGTATGCCACCCCAGAGCGGTCAACCTTGCACTTCCACAAGGGGTGAGATCCCAGGGGCTCGTGGTCAAAGGTGGGCAAGGTGGTCTAACCGTGCAAGAGGCTATTCCCACTATTAGAGGGGATTTGCATGTTGTGGCACTGTGCAGCCCTGTATCCCTGGGTACCAGCGATAGTGCATGCGTTGGGGTGTGTCGAAATCCGCCCCCCCCCTCCGCGGCCGCCCCGCCACCGGAACTCCGGGGCAGTACGGCTGACCCCCCCGTGCTGAGCGGCGCAGCGGAGGGCGGGGGAGAGACACCCGTGTTCCCAGCCCATTACCAGCATAACATCCTGATCCCAAAACCTGGCACAATATCTACTAGCTAGCATGAAACCCCAGCAACATGGCAGTAGCCAGCCCATAAATAGTCCAGTGGAAGAAATGGTCCGCGTGTGCATACTTATCCAAAGTCCGGGTCTCGACCAGCAGTGTTCGTCCCGGCGCACCCTGCGGCAGAGATGAAACAGTCTCTAGGAATATGTTCCGTGCAGGCTGGGAAGGAACCAGGTCGGTGCGTGGCCGTCCGTGGGATGGAGCACTCGGGCCTTGTACCGCTGCGCGACCCCGATCCCGCGGCAGTGGGACCGCACATCTCAATAGGAGCGCCACACTGCGGTGGAGCCTTGCGTCTTGAGAACTTGGTCACCGCTCCGACATACCGGGGGCTTGCTCAGCATTTCAACAAGCAGTACTGGAGGGGCAGGAGTGGAAGAGCCGCAGCGCGACCATCGTCGTCAGTCCAGATGTGAGGGGTCCGGTGAGTAGTGCGTCTGATAGTCCTGCGAGTAGCGCGGTCTCCCACATAGCCGTGATGGAGGGGCAAGTGTCCAGGACTCAGAGTCAGCAGACGTGGCGGTGCAGACATCCAGGGCTGCACATCCGGCAACGGGGTCCTATGTTCCATCCATGGCGTTGTCCCCCAGGAAGTGACGAGGCCAAGGCGCGCCGGAAGAGAAAGGGTCACACGTCATCGAGTCCTGAGATGAAGATCAGCGTGGGGCATCTTGGGCAACGTAGTGCGGAGGCTGGACAAATCATGTGGGCCCCAGAAAGCCTCAGGGGGGAGTCAAACGGCGTCGGCACGTGCCGGGGGGGGGGGGAGGCTGCCGGCATAGATCGTGAGGCCTGGTGACAGTCAGTGCGGGAAACCACGTAGGCAAGCAGCCGGCAAGGGACACAGGAAACCCAGACTTAGTTTCAACAGTCAAAGTTCACAAGTTTGCAAAACACCCAACATGGCAACAGGGTAATAAACTCGCCAATAACACAGTGGGCAACAGACCCATGAGGCACTCGTCTGGTCAGTCAATGATCCCTGCGGGCTCTCCGTGACCCGGGCGAAGACAGCGGGTCTCGGTCACTCCTGGGTCCCGTAACGGTAGTCGAGTTGCGAGAGCCTGAAGGAGATCTTCTCCTACGGTACCTCGTAGGCTGTGTTTCCATGCTTTCAGCCTGAGGCCCATTCCATCGGCCCACTGAACGGCGGTACATGGCATACCATTCTGGGACTGCAACAGGCTGTATACCCAGGGTTTTAACCACTTCCAGACCTTAGGTGTTTTTCAGATTTGGTGTTTGCAAGACTAAAACATTTTTTTCTGCTAGAAAATTACTTAAAACCCCCAAACATTATATATTTTTTTTCTAACACCCTAGAGAATAAAATAGCGGTCATTGCAATACTTTTTGTCACACCGTATTTGCGCAGCGGTCTTACAAGCGCACTTTTTTTGGAAAAAATTCACTTTTTTTTAATTCAAAAATAAGACAACAATAAATTTGGCCCAATTTTTTTATATATTGTGAAAGATAATGTTACGCCGAGTAAAATGATACCCAACATGTCACGCTTAAAAATTGCGCCCGCTCGTGGCATGGCGTCAAACTTTTACCCTTAAAAATCTCGATAGGCGATGTTTAAAAAATTCTAGAGATTGCATTTTTTGAGCTACAGAGTAGGCCTAAGGCTAGAATTATTGCTCTCGCTCTAACGATCGCGGCGATACCTCACTTGTGTGATTTGAACACCGTTTTCATATGCGGGCGCTACTCGCGTATGCGTTCGCTTCTGCGCGCGAGCTCGTCGGGACGGGGCGCTTTAAAAATTTTTTTTTTTTGTTTTCTTATTTATTTTTATTTATTTTATTACTTTTTACACTGAAAAAAAAATGTATCACTTTTATTCCTATTACAAGGAATGTAAACATCCCTTGTAATAGAAAAAAGCATGACAGGTCCTCTTAAATATGAGATCTGGGGTCAAAAAGACCTCAGATCTCATATTTGGGCTTAAATGCAAAAAAAAAAAAAATTTGGAAATGTCATTTTTTCAAATGACAAAAAAAATAATTGTCTCTTTAAGAGGCTGGGCGGGACTGACGTTTTGACGTCACTTCCGCCCAGCAGAGCCATGGGGACGGGCGAAGGAGATTTTTCCTTCAGTCTCGTCCCCGCTCAGCTGCCGAACGGTCCCGATCGCCTCCGCCGCTACCGACGGCTCCGGTAAGCTGCGGAGGGCGCGGGAGAGCGGCGGGAGGGGGGGCCCTCTCCCACCACCGTTAACGGCGATCTCGCGGCGAATCCGCCGCGGAGACCGCCGTTATCGTTTACCAGACCGCGCACACTAAAGATTGATACCTCGGTTGTGGCAGCAGCTGCTGCCGTTATCAAGATATCTATCTTTAAAAAATGGACGTACATCGTCGTGCGCAGGTCTGGAAGTGGTTAAAGAAGTGTGGGAGATCCTCGGGAACCTTCAGTAGTGCAGTGCGGCCCTGGTGGGAGGCCGAGAGGCAGAAAGGGAACCTCCACTTATAGCGTATGTTCTCAGACCGCAGGACATCCAGCAGGTGTTTAAGGTCCCTGCGATGTTTCAAAGTTATCCCCGAGAGGTCTTGAAACAGCTGAATCGGGGCTCCTCCATGCTGAAGGCGCTGTCCTCTGGCTTGCCTCAGGATCTCCTCCTTCAGGCCGTAATCTGTGAGACAGCAAACAATGTCTCTGGGGGGGTCCGTGTCCCTGCCTCTAGGGCGCAGCGCCCTGTGGATCCTTTCCATGGTAATCTGCGTGTCCGGAGGCCTCTGGAGGATCGAGTTGAAGACACTTGTCACCTCTTGCTGGATCCGGTCACTCTCCACAGCCTCTGGTAGTAACGGCACGCGCAAATTATGGCGTCGTCCCCTGTTCTCCAGGTCCTCCAAATGGCGGTTTACCTCCCGCAGTTGCAGGGTATGGTCGTCATCTTCCTGGTAGAACGCTGGAGGACAAGGTCATGGTCCTCCAGAGCGTTCTCGGCCGTCTGCACTCTCCCATCCAGCGCTTTAAAGTCCAGGCGCAGCTCCGCTATGGCCGCCGTGAGCGCTTCCTTGATGTCTGTCGCCACGGCCCTCAGGTCCAAGATGGTGATCGGCGGTGCCGCTAATGCAGGGGCCAGTGCGGATTCCGGTCCCCCGAGAGCTCCCGGGGGGAAGTAAGCGGTGTCGCGGACAGGATGATGTCCCGTGCCTGAGATGAGGTCTGCGAGCGGCCTACTCGCGTTCCTTGGCGGGAAGCCGCCATGTTCCCGTGGCCGGCCCGGAACATCTCCGGTATAATTTTGCTCCAGGGTTTTGTTCCCTGGGGGAGCGTGAACGGGAGACTGAGGACTGCCTCGATGCTGTACCCATGATTCAGGCGGAGAAAAATGGGTGGAAAACGCCGCTAAATGTGATAAAGGCTCTGAGGTGGCAGGAGCTCAGTGATCAAGCAGCCATCTCCTAGCTCGGCTCAGCCACGCCCCTCATTTATGGTTTTAATCACTGTTCAAAACAGGAATATTTTTTATATGTCACTTATATTTTATTCATTTATATCAATATGTATTCATGTATATTTGACTCTACACGTTTGTATTATATTGTTTGCTAGTTCCCATTAGCAATACAACACACGGTGTCAGCATTATTTACATGTATGTTTGAACTTTAGCGCAAATCATTTATTTATGCATTTCTATTTTATGTTCGGTGAACGTTACGAGATTCAGCAGCTTTAGTTGTGTTCTATATTTCTACACATTTATCTATATACTCACAGTAGCACGAGAGATACACTTTATACACTATCTGTAACCCTAAACCCTAACCCTATCTGTAACCCTAACCCTATCTGTAACCCTAACCCTATCTGTAACAATAACCCTATCTGTAACCCTTGCCCTATCTGTAACCCTAACCCTGTCTGTAATAGGGTTAGGGTTCACAGTGACAGATCAAACTCTGACAGACCAAACTCCCGTTTAACGCACCGTAAACACCTGCAAACAGTCCATTTGCACAACCGCAAACTCCCCATTTACACTAGGTTGGATACCAAGCTAGCCATGTCCCGTTTTCCTTGTCCTCACTGACGTCAATGAACGTTTTGGAGATTACAGGCAATGGGGTTTATTCAAAGCCTATGGTCGTGCTGAGGTAGTTCAGTGACAGTTAAGTGACCCAGAAAACAATGATTCTGCAGTGTGGGCCCATTGTTGGCCTAATAGGCTTTAATGATCACCTTAGATGATTACAAAGAAAATTAATGTTTTTTCTATGCAAAATTATCCAGCCGATCGCTTTTGGTCTGTTCACAATGAAGCAACGACCTTATCATCTGGGGTGTGCCAACATTGCCATTGCCAACACACTCATAGAGGTGGTCACTTCATTGTGATACGCAAGCCCCTTCACCACAACAAGGTATCACGAAGGGGAATTGACACATGTATGTGCCTTTTTTTTTGGTTTTGTTTTTGCAGCCACAGTGCAGCACCAGAGGCCAAGAAAAATTAGGCATGTACACATGCTTGAAAAAGTAGGTATTATTGCAGCTGCTGCTGTAGCAGCGGTCAGAAAAATTTATGTTTTCCAGGCAGAAAGTGCACTAAAACATTGAGGCTTGAAACCTATTTGGTGGCGGATAAGTCACGCAAGTCATCCAGCATGCAGAGATAAAATACAGCAGCGTGTGGACCATTTGTAGCCCAAGGAAGCTCATCTCATCAGGCCTTTAGTCAAATGTATCGCCCACTGTCAGTCCTTTCGGGATCCATGCCTCATTCATCTTAATAAAGGTGAGGCAATCTAGACTTTTTTGACCTAGGCGACTTCTCTTCTCAGTGACATTACCTCCTGCTGCACTGAAGGTCCTTTCTGAAAGCACACTTGAAGCGGGGCAGGCCAGAAGTTCTATCGCAAATTGGGATAGCTCAGGCCACAGGTCAAGCCTGCACACCCAGTAGTCAAGGGGTTCATCGCTCCTCAGTGTCGATATCTGCAGTTAAGGCGAGGTAGTCTGCTACCTGTCGGTCGAGTCCTTGTCTGAGGGTGGACCCCGAAGGGCTGTGGCGATGCGTAGGACTGAAAAAGCTCTGCATGTCCTCCATCAACAGCACGTCTGTAAAGCGCCCTGTCCTTGCCGGCGTGGTCATGGTAGGAGGAGGATTACTTTCACCTCTTCCACTGTTAGATTCCCGTTATGCTGTGACAAAGCATACTTTTTAATTTATTTTGGAACTGCTGCATCCTTTCCGACTTCCGGTAATTTGGTAACATTTCAGGCACTTTCTGCTTATACCGGGGGTCTAATAGCGTGGCCACCCAGTACAGGTCGTTCTCCTTCAGTCTTTTTAAACGAGGGTCCATCAACAGGCACGACAGCATGAAAGACCCCATTTGCACAAGGTTGGATCCCGTTCCCCGTCCTCACTGAAGGTCTGTTCTTCCTCCCAGCCACGTACAACACCACGGGTACCAGATAGGTGACAACGAGCACCCTGGGATGCCTGCTGTGGTTGGTCTTCCTCCTCCTCAAAGCCACATTCCTCCTCTGACTCCTCTTCCTCACACTCCTCTTCCAGCGTTTCTGCAGGTCCAGCAAGTGATGCTGAGGAGGCTGTTTCTGGTGGTGATGGTGACCACAACTCTTCCTCTTCACGCTCATCTATGGCCTGATCCAGCACTCTTCGCAGGGCATGTTCCAGGAAGAAAACAAATGGGATGATGTCGCTGATGCTGCCTTCAGTGCGACTGACTAGGTTTGTCACCTCCTCAAAAGGACGCATGAGCCTACAGGCATTGCGCATGAGCGTCCAGTAACGTGGCAAAAAAATTCCAGCTGCGCAGAGGCTGTCCTAGCACCCCGGTCATACAAATACTCATTGATGGCTTTTTCTTGTTGGAGCAGGCGGTCGAACATTAGGAGTGTTGAATTCCAACGTGTCGGGCTGTCGCAAATCAAGCGCCTCACTGGCATGTTGTTTCGCCGATGGATATCTGAAAAGTGCACCATGGCCGTGTAGGAACGCCTGAAATGGCCACACACACGTTCCTGGCCTGCTTGAGGACGTCCTGTAAGTCTGGGTACTTATGCACAAAGTGTTGTACAATCAGATTCATCACATGTGCTATGCACGGGACATGTGTCAACTTGCCCAAATGCAATGCCGCCAACAAATTGCTTCCGTTGTCACACACCACTTTGCCGATCTCCAGTTGGTGCGGAGTCAGCCACTGATCCACCTGTGCGTTCAGGGCGGACAGGAGTGCTGGTCTGGTGTGACTCTCTGCTTTCAGGCAAGTCAACCCCAAGACGGCGTGACACTGTCGTATCCGTGATGTGGAATAGCCCCTGGGGAGCTGGGGGGTGCAGTTGATGTGGAGCAAGACGCAGCAGCAGAAGAGGATGAGTCCAGCAGAAGAGGAACTCAGCCGAGGATGGAGTAGGAGGAGTAGAGGAGGTGGCAGCAGACCTGCCTGCAGTTGTGGCGGTGTCACCAACTCCTCTGCAGAGCCACGCATTACATGCTTGGCAACCGTCAGCAGGTTTACCCAATGCGCAGTGTAGGTGATATACCTGCCCTGACCGTGCTTTGCAGACCAGGTATCTGTGGTCAGATGGACCCTTGCCCCAACACTGTGTGCCAGGAATGCCATGACTTCCTTTTGCACAATAGAGTACAGGTTGGGGATTGCCTTTTGTGAAAAGAATTTTCGGCCGGGTTACCTTCCACTGCGGTGTCCCAATAGCTACAATTTTTTTGAAGGCCTCAGACTCCACCAGCTTGTATGGTAAAAGCTGGCGGGCTAAGAGTTCCGACAAGCCAGCTGTCAGACGCCGCCGGGCAAGGGGGTGACTCTGTGACATTGGCTTCTTATGCTCAAACATGTCCTTGACAGACAACTGACTGTGGGCAGATGAGCAGAAACTGCTCAAGGTGAGAGACGGAGTGGCGGATGGTTTGAGAGGGGGCAAGGAGGACAACAGTGGTTGACGTGACAGAAGATGCTGCACCAGGAGGAGGTGCTGCTTGTACTCGTCATCATGTGTTGATCCCATAGACGTTTGTGATGTGCGATCATGTGCCTTCGCAAAGCAGTTGTACCTAGTGGGTGTTGGATTTCCCACGACTCAGTTTCTTTTGGCACAGGTTGCAAATGGCATCACTGTTATCAGAGGCAGACACACCAAAAAAATGCCACACTGCTGAGCTTTGCAATGACGGCATTCTGGTGGTGGCAACAGCATGCGTTGATTGGCATGCTGTCTGGCTGACCCCGGGTGCCGATACATGCTGTCTGACTGTGCCACTAGCTCCTTGCGACGACCTCCCCCTGCTTCCAACTCGTCTCCTCCTCCTCTCTGTCTCCCCATCTGAACTTTCCCCCTGTTCTTCTTCTCTTCGAGCGGGCACCCAACTTAACATCCCAGGACACATCGTCATCATCAACCGCTTCACTTGTATCTGACAACTCAGCAAAGGAAGCAGCAGTGGGTACATCATCATCACACCATACGTCCATGTGTGAAATGCTGCCTGACTGAGTCATATCCCTTTTATCTACATCCTCTGGCAATAATGGTTGCGCATCGCCAGGATCGCTTCAACCGAATGGTTTGCTGTCTCCCTGGTGCCAGGGTTCGGCATGTGGTGGACCGGGTGGATAAATTACTGGGAGGGGCTGGGCATGACCCAGCTGTCTTGGTCCACGTTGGAACCAATGACAGTATACATGGAAGGTGGAGGCTCCTTAAGATCAATTTAAAGAACTAGGCTGCAAGATGAAGGGAAGGACCTCCAAGGTGATATTCTCTGAAATATTGCCTGTGCCATGCGCAACACAGGAAAGGCAGGGGGAGATTAGAGAGCTGAATGCATGGCTAAAGACCTGGTGTAGGAAGGAGGGATTTGGGTTTCTAGAGCACTGGGCTGACTTTTCATTGGGGTGCAACCCTATATGCTAAAGACGGTTTGCACTTGAATGGAAGGGGGTCTGCTGTGCTGGGGGAGAGGTTTATGGGAATGCTGGAGGAGTATTTAAACTAGGATTGAGGGGGGAGGGTGAACTACAATTACATCGGGCACACAGGTCAGCTAGGGGTCAGACATTAATGGAGAGTGGGAATGGGGATAGATGGGGGGAGGGTTATGGCAGGTGACAAGAAGTTCCCATGTTGCAAAACAGCCATTGGAAATAATAGTGCCATTTGTACTACTATAAATTATATGAAAAACCCCAGAGAAAAATGTAACAATACATTTAAGTGTTTGTTCACCAATGCCAGAAGTCTGCCAAGCAAAACAGGTGAGTTGGAAGCTCTGGCGCATGAGGAGAGCTATGATGTAATCGGTATTGCTGAAACTTGGCTTCAATCCTCACTTGACTGGGCTATTAATATTCCTGGCTATGCTCTCTTTCGGAAAGACAGGGTAAAAAGGAAAGGTGGAGGGGTCTATGTGAGAAGTGACCTCAAAGCAAGCGTGAAAGAGAACCTGGTTGATGGAGAGTGTGATGAGGCTGAAGCATTATGGGTGGAACTGCATACAGATGTGCATAGTTCAAAATTAATCATTGGAGTTTGTTATAAACCACCCAATGTTAATGAGGAGGTGGAGACTCAGCTCCTTGCACAGATGGAAAGGGCTGCAAGGGCTGGGATTGGTGATAATAATGGGGGATTTTAACTACCCAGAAATTGACTGGATTAATGGACTTCTGGGACAGTTAAAGGACAAAAATTTAAAAACCTATTGCAGGAACAATTTTATGGTGCAGTTTATTGAGGCCCCAACTAGGAATGATGCTCTGTTGGACCTGATAATCTCAAACCATGCAGAGCTTAATACTAATGTTCAGATAAAGGAACACCTGGGTAGCAGCGATCATAACATTGATTTCATTAATGTTAACTATAAGCAAGAAATACATACAGGAAATATTAAAACACTAAATTTTAAGAGAGCAAATTTTCCAAGGATGAGGGCTGCTCTCCAGGACTTGGACTGGGAGGGACTATTGATACACCGATGAACACAGAAACAGAAATGGGTAATCTTCAAAAAGACTGTGTGGAACCTCACTGCAAAGTATGTATCCCATGGGCAATACGATTAACCACTTGACACCCGCACGCCGTCATATGACGTCCAAAACGGGGACCTGTTATCCCGGGGGTGGACGTCATATGACGTCCTGGGCTTTGCGGGGGATATCTCAATGATGCCTGCACCCCGGAGGCATCATTGAGATATCATTTTTTAGCGGCGGCGATCCTGCGCCCGTAAGAACGATCATAGCGGCAGTTCCCGCCGCTAGATCATTCTTACAGGCGGCGGGAGGGGACATCCCCCCCCTCCCACCGCCATCCGGTGCTTCTCTGGGCTCTCCCGTCCCCCGGGGGCCCGGAGAGATGATCGCCGTCCGCCGGATGTTTGCCATAGAGAAGACTGGTGACCAGATGGTCCACCAGTCATCTCTATGACCGTCGGAGGCCCGGGCGCGATGTGATGACGTCATGCCCCGGGTCCCCGTAAGTAAACAAACGGCCAATTGCGGCTAGTTTGAATGAGATCTGTGAATTTTTTTCCACAATCTCACTTCTTTCCAGCCTGGAGGAGAGATGTGGGGTCTTATTGACCCCGCATCTCTCCTTAAAGAGGACCTGTCACACACATTCCTATTACAAGGGATGTTTACATTCCTTGTAATAGGAATAAAAGCGATTGAAAAAAAAAAAGTGTAAAAAATAAAGAAATAAGTAAAAAAAATAAAAAATAATAATAATAAAAAATTTAAATGCCCCTGTCCCCGGTAGCTCGCGCTCAGAAGCGTACGCACACGCAAGTCCCGCCCACGTATGTAAACGTCGTTCAAACCACACATGTGAGGTGTCGCCGTGTGCGTTGGAGCGTGTGAAACAATTCTAGCACTAGACCTCCTCTGTAACTTAAACTGGCAACTTGTAAAATATTAAAGTGTCGCCTATGGAGATTTTTAAGTAACAAAGTTTGGTGCCATTCCATGAGTGTACGCAATTTTAAAGCGTGACATGTTAGGTATCTAGTTACTCGGCGTAACATCATAATTTCATATTTACCAAAAAATTGGGCTATACGTTACTGTTTTGTTATTTTTTTATTTATGAAACCATTTTTTTTACAAAAAAAAAGCCGTTTGAAAAATTATTGCGCAAATACGGTGCAAGTAAAAAGTTGCAATGACCGCCATTTTATTCCCTAGGGTGTCTGCTAAAAAAACATATATATGTTTGGGGGTTCAGAGTAATTTTCTATGCAAAAGAATGATGATTTGTACATGTAAGGAGAGAAGTGCCAGAATAGGCCCGGGAAGGAGGTGGGTTTTAAAGCCCGGTATTGAAGTGGTTAAAAGGCTAAAAATGTGGCTCACTGGAGTGAAAGTTAAAAAAGCTATAAACAATAAGGAAAGTAGCTTTTAAAAAAATATAAAATGAAGGAACACTAGTGTTGTTTAAATGTTACAAATGTTTACAATGTTACAATGTTATGAGGAGGTGGAGACTCAGCTCCTTGCACAGATGGAAAGGGCTGCAAGGTCTGGGACGGTGATAATAATGGGGGGATTTTAACTACCCAGACATTGACTGGATTAATGGCACTTCTTGGGACAGTTAAAGGACAAAAATTTAAAAACCTATTGCAGGACAATTTATGGTGCAGTTTATTGAGGCCCCAACTAGGAATGAAGCCCTGTTGGACCTGATAATCTCAAACCATGCAGAGCTTATTACTAATGTTTCAGATAAAGGAACACCTGGGTAGCAGTGATCATAACATGATTTCATTTAATGTTAACTATAAGCAAGAATACATACAGGAAATATTAAAACACTAAATATTAAGAGAGCAAATTTTCCAAGGATGAGGGCTGCTCTCCAGGACTGGACTGGGAGGGACTATTGGCACAGCTGAACACAGAACAGAAATGGGAAATCTTCAAAAAAGACTGTGTTGGAACCTCACTTGCAAAGTATGTTCCCATGGGCAATAAGTTTAAAAGGCTAAAAATATAAAACCTATGTGGCTCACGGTCAAAGTTAAAAAAGCTATAAACAATAAGAGAGTAGCTTTTTAAAAAATATAAAAATGAAGGAACACTAGTGTTGTTTAAATGTTACAAAGAATATAACAGGATATGCAAAAAGGAAATCAAGGATGCAAAAATACAAAACGAACGACAGATTGCAAAAGATAGTAGGACAAACCCCAAAAAATTCTTTAAATATATTAATAGTAAAAAGGTGAAGTCCTGAGCATGTAGGCCCCTTACAAAATAATCTAGAGTGGGTGACTGGGGACAAAGAGAAGGCAAAATTTATTAAATACTTTCTTCAGCTCTGTGTATACAATGGAGCAAGGGGAGCTCATGTCCAAAATGGGGGTGGGAGTGACACAGCCTCAAATCCACAATGGCTCAAAAGTGATATGGTCCAGAAATATTTAGACAGAATAAAGGTGGATAAAGCACCTGGACCTGATGGCATCCATCCACGGATCCTATGGTGAGTTGAGCTCTGTCATTTCAAAGCCACTGTATCTAATATTTAGGGACTCATTAAAGACAGGAATAGTACCACTGGATTGGCGCAGGGCCAATGTGGTGCCCATATTTAAAAAGGGAACAAAGTCTTTACCAAGTAACTATAGACCTGTTAGTTTAACTTCTATAGTTGGGAAGATACTGGAACGTTTAATAAAAGACCACATGGATGAGTTCTTGCAGGAAAAAAACTATTTAAGCAGCAGACAACATGGATTCAAGAAAGACAGAAGTTGTCAGACAAACCTGATTTCCTTTTATGAAGAGGTAAGTAAAACCTGGACAGAGGAGTGGCTGTGGACGTGTTATATTTGGATTTTGCAAAAGCGTTCGATTACAGTTCCGCTCACACGGCTCATGTGTAAGGTCAGGTCTACAGGATTGGATATATCAGTTTTGTAAATGGATAGAAAACTGCTGAAAGACAGAATTCAGAGAGTCGTGGTTAATGATTCTTACTCTGAATGTCCAAGGTTATCAGTGGTGGTACCCCAAGGTTCAGTGCTGGGACCCTTACTTTTCAATATATTTATAAATGATATTGGGTCTGAGATCAAAGTAACATTTCTGTCTTTGCAGATGACACCAAGCTATGCAGTGGAATAACGTCCTTGCAGGATGTCTCCAATTTACAAGCCGACCTCAATGCCTCTGTCCTAATTGGTCGACTAAGGTGCAGATGAGGTTTAATGTAGATAATGTAAAGTTAATGCACTTGGGGGCTAAGAATAAGCATGCATCATACATACTAGGGTGGAGTACAACTGGGGGGATCTGTAGTGGAGAAGGATCTGGGGTTTTAGTTGATCATAAGCTCAATAAATGGCATTCAATGGCATGCAATGCCAAGCTGCGGTTTCCAAAGCGAGCCAAAGTCCTTTCTTGTATTAAGAGAGGTATTGGACTCCAGAGACAGAGATATAATTTTGCCCTGTACAAATCATTTAGTAAGACCTCATCTGGAATATGCAGTTCAGTTTTTGGCACCAGTTCTCAAAAAGGACATCAGAGAACTGGAGAAAGTGCAGAGAAGGGCAACCAAACTGATAAGAGGCATGGAGGAGCTCAGCTATGAGGAAAGATTAAGAGGAACTGAATTTATTCACTCTTGAGAAGAGGAGAATAAGGGGGGATATGATCAACATGTACAAATATATAAGAGGTCCATACAGTGAACTTGGTGTTGAGTTATTCACTTTACGGTCAACACATGAGGGACAATGGGGGCCACTCTTTACGTCTAGAGGAAGAGAGATTTCACCTCCAAATACGGAAAGGTTTTTTTCACAGTAAGAGCTGTGAAAATGTGGATCAGACTCCCTCCAGAGGTGGTATCTGGCCAGCTCAGTAGATTGCTTTAAGAAAGGCCTGGATTCTTTCCTAAAGGTACAGAATATAACTGAGTACTAAGATTTGTAGGTAAAGTTGATCCAGGGTAAATCCGATAGCCCTCTCGGGGGATCAGGAAGGAATTTTTTCCCCTGCTGTAGCAAATTGGATCATGTTCTGCTGGGGTTTTTTGCCTTCCTCTGGATCAACTGTGGGTATGGAGTTGGGTGTATAGGATTTTACTGTGTTTTTTATTTTGTTTTTTTATTTTTTTGGTTGAACTGGATGGACTTGTGTCTTTTTTCAACCTGACTAACTATGTAACTATGTAACAAAGAATATAACAGGATATGTAAAAAGTAAATCAAGGATGCAAAAATTCAAAATGAACAACAGATTGCAAAAGATAGTAGGACAAACCCCAAAAAAATCTTTAAATATATTAATAGTAAAAAGGTGAAGTCTGAGCATGTAGGCCCCTTACAAAATAATCTAGAGTGGGTGACTGGGGACAAAGAGAAGGCAAATTTATTAAATGCTTTCTTCAGCTCTGTGTATACAATGGAGCATGGGGGAGCTCATGTCCAAAATGGGGGTGGGAGTGACACAGCCCCAAATCCACAATGGCTCAAAAGTGATATGGTCCAGAAATATTTAGACAGAATAAAGGTGGATAAAGCACCTGGACCTGATGGCATCCACCCACGGATCCTAGGTGAGTTGAGCTCTGTCATTTCAAAGCCACTGTATCTAATATTTAGGGACTCATTAATGACAGGAATAGTACCACTGGATTGGCGTAGAGCCAATGTGGTGCCTATATTTAAAAAGGGAACAAAGTCTTTACCAAGTAACTATAGACCTGTTAGTCTAACTTCTATAGTTGGGAAGATACTGGAACGTTTAATAAAAGACCACATGGATGAGTTCTTGCTGGAAAAAAACTATTTAAGCAGCAGACAACATGGATTCATGAAAGACAGAAGTTGTCAGACAAACCTGATTTCCTTTTATGAAGAGGTAAGTAAAACCCTGGACAGAGGGGTGGCTGTGGACGTGATATATTTGGATTTTGCAAAAGCGTTCGATACAGTTCCGCACACACGGCTCATGTGTAAGGTAAGGTCTACAGGATTGGATATATCAGTTTGTAAATGGATAGAAAACTGTCTGAAAGACAGAATTCAGAGAGTCGAGGTTAATGATTCTTACTCTGAATGGTCCAATGTTATCAGTGGTGTACCCCAAGGTTCAGTGCTGGGACCCATACTTTTCAATATATTTATAAATGATATTGGGTCTGAGATCAAAAGTAACATTTCTGTCTTTGCAGATGACACCAAGCTATGCAGTGGAATAACGTCCTTGCAGGATGTCGCCAATTTACAAGCCGACCTCAATGCTCTGTCTAATTGGGCGACTGAGTGGCAGATGAGGTTTAATGTTGATAAATGTAAAGTTATGCACTTAGGGACTAAGAATATGCATGCATCATACATACTAGGGGGAGTACAACTGGGGGGGTCTGTAGTGGAGAAGGATCTGGGGGTTTTAGTTGATCATAAGCTCAATAATGGCATGCAATGCCAAGCTGCGGTTTCCAAAGCGAGCAAAGTCCTTTCTTGTATTAAGAGAGGTATGGACTCCAGAGACAGAGATATAATTTTGCCCCTGTACAAATCATTAGTAAGACCTCATCTGGAATATGCAGTTCAGTTTTGGGCACCAGTTCTCAAAAAGGATATCGGAGAACTGGAGAAAGTGCAGAGAAGAGCAACCAAACTGATAAGAGGCATGGAGGAGCTCAGCTATGAGGAAAGATTAGAAGAACTAAATCTATTCACTCTTGAGAAGAGGAGAATTAGGGGGGATATGATCAACATGTACAAATATATAAGAGGTCCATACAGTGTACTTGGTGTTGAGTTATTCACTTTACGGTCAACACTGAGGACAGGGGGCACTCTTTACGTCTAGAGGAAAAGAGATTTCACCTCCAAATACGAAAAGGTTTTTTCACAGTAAGAGCTGTGAAAATGTGGAACAGACTCCCTCCAGAGGTGGTTCTGGCCAGCTCAGTAGATTGCTTTAAGAAAGGCCTGGATTCTTTCCTAAATGTACATAAAATAACTGAGTACTAAGATTTGTAGGTAAAGTTGATCCAGGGTAAATCCGATTGCCTCTCGGGGGATCAGGAGGGAATTTTTTCCCCTGCTGTAGCAAATTGGATCATGCTCTGCTGGTTTTTTTTTGCCTTCCTCTGGATCAACTGTGGGTATGGAGTTGGGTGTATGGGATTGTATTGTGTTTTTTATTTTGTTTGTTTATTTTTTTGTGGTTGAACTGGATGGACTTGTGTCTTTTTTCAACCTGACTAACTATGTAACTATCACTCATTTCTTCCAACTGATGTGTAAATAACTCCTCTGACAGATCAAGTGAAGCAGCCGTGATGCTAGTGTTGGTGGTGGCAGCAGGCGGGCGAGTGGTAACTTGAGAGGTGCCCGAAGCTGAGTGGAAGGAGGATGGTGCATTAAGGTTACGAGCGGAAGCTGTAGAAGATTGGGTGTCCTGTGTTAGCCAGTCAACTATGTCCTCAGAACTTTTCGAGTTCAGGGTACGTGGCCTCTGAACACTGGGCATTATTCTAGGGCCAAAGGGAATCACAGCACCACGACCACGACGGCCCCTGCGGGGTGGCCTGCCTCTGCCTGTCATTTTTTTTAGATTGGTTTAGTTGTACTATGCGTACAAGCTACTGTGCCAAAACAATATAGATGAGATGTGGCACTGGCAGGCAGGTGGGCAGAGTTTACCCTGTAAGGCAAAGACACCCTGGCCGACAAAAGACTACTATTTAGTATTGCAGCGAATTTTGTTTTTATATCTTATCAACTGTGCCAATACAATATAGCTCAGATGTGGCACTGGCAGGCAGGTGGGCAGAGTTTACCCTGTGAGGCAAAGACACCCTGGCAGACAAAAGACTACTATTTAGTATTGCAGTGAATTTTGTTTTTATATCTTATCAACTGTGCCAACACAATATAGATGAAATATGGCACTGGCAGGCAGGTGGGCAGAGTTTACCCTGTGAGGCAAAGACGCCCTGGCAGACAAAAGACTACTATTTAGTATTGCAGTGAATTTTGTTTTTATATCTTATCAACTGTGCCAACACAATATAGATGAGATGTGTCACTGGCAGGCAGGTGGGCAGAGTTTACCCTGTGAGGCAAAGACGCCCTGGCAGACAAAAGACTACTATTTAGTATTGCAGTGAATTTTGTTTTTATATCTTATCAACTGTACCAACACAATATAGATGAGATGTGGCATTGGCAGGTGGGCAGAGTTTACCCTGTGAGGCAAAGACACCCTGTCCGACAAAAGACTACTATTTAGTATTGCAGTGAATTTTGTTTTTATATCTTATCAACTGTGCCAACACAATATAGATGAGATGTGGCATTGGCAGGTGGGCAGAGTTTACCCTGTGAGGCAAAGACACCCTGTCCGACAAAAGACTACTATTTAGTATTGCAGTGAATTTTGTTTTTATATCTTATCAACTGTGCCAACACAATATAGATGAGATGTGCACTGGCAGGCAGGTGGGCAGAGTTTACTCTGTGAGACAAAGACACCCTGGCCAACAAAAGACTACTATTTAGTATTGCAGTGAATTTTGTTTTTATATCTTATCAACTGTGCCAACACAATATAGATGAGATGTGGCACTGGCAGGCAGGTGGGCAGAGTTTACTCTGTGAGACAAAGACACCCTGGCTGACAAAAGACTACTATTTAGTATTGCAGTGAATTTTGTTTTTATATCTTATCAACTGTGCCAACACAATATAGATGAGATGTGGCACTGGCAGGCAGGTGGGCAGAGTTTACCCTGTGAGGCAAAGACACCCTGGCAGACAAAAGACTACTATTTAGTATTGCAGTGAATTTTGTTTTTATATCTTATCAACTGTGCCAACACAATATAGATGAGATGTGGCACTGGCAGGCAGGTGGGCACAGTTTACCCTGTGAGGCAAAGACAACCTGGCAGACAAAAGACTACTATTTAGTATTGCAGTGAATTTTGTTTTTATATCTTATCAACTGTGCCAACACAATATAGATGAGATGTGGCACTGGCAGGCAGGTGGGCAGAGTTTACCCTGTGAGGCAAAGACACCCTGGCAGACAAAAGACTACTATTTAGTATTGCAGTGAATTTTGTTTTTATATCTTATCAACTGTACCAACACAATATAGATGAGATGTGGCACTGGCAGGCAGGTAGGCACAGTTTACCCTGTGAGGCAAAGACAACCTGGCAGACAAAAGACTACTATTTAGTATTCCAGTGAATTTTGTTTTTATATCTTATCAACAGTGCCAACACAATATAGATGAGATGTGGCACTGGCAGGTGGGCACAGTTTACCCTGTGAGGCAAAGACACCCTGGCAGACAAAAGACTACTATTTAGTATTGCAGTGAATTTTGTTTTTATATCTTATCAACTGTGCCAACACAATATAGATGAGATGTGGCACTGGCAGGTGGGCACATTTTACCCTGTGAGGCAAATACACCCTGGCAGACAAAAGACTACTATTTAGTATTGCAGTGAATTTTGTTTTTATATCTTATCAACTGTGCCAACACAATATATTGAGATGTGGCACTGGCAGGTGGGCACAGTTTACCCTGTGAGGCAAAGACACCCTGGCAGACAAATGACTACTATTATGTATTGCAGTGAATTTTGTTTTTATATCTTATCAACTGTGCCAACACAATATAGATGAGATGTGGCACTGGCAGGTGGGCACAGTTTACACTGTGAGCCTGGGCCCCTTACATTACACAGCACCCCACAGCTCTGGGCCCCTCTACATAGCACCCAGCACCACTGGACCCCTTTATATTGCACAGCAGCTTGCACCACTGGGCCCCTTACATTACACAGCACCCCACAGCTCTGGGCCCCTTTTCATAGCAGTCTCAAAAATATTCCAAGTGCACACCTTCCTGGAGAATGGCCAATAAGAAAGGAGGGTGCTGGAGCGATTACCAGCTGGGAACTGGAAACGCAATCATGCAAACATATTTGCCAGCACACCGAGGATCATTTAGAAAAACGTCCAAAAATTCTTTAATGCATAGAAACGATCAAAACAGCAACGTTTCGAAGTCGCACAGGACCTCTTCGTCAGGCAAATGATACAGACATAATGCAACACAATGATATATATAAAAGACTGTCACCAATGAAACCATGTGAAAAATAAAACACACCCACCCCAACCCCCTCCTCCCCCTCCCTCCAATTGGGAACCTGTAGTAATCAAAAGAAGAAAAAACGAGTGGATAACTCACTTACCCACAGCTGCTCCTGAGTGTCAAAGCTAGAGCAATGCATGTAAGGAATAGCATGGGGTGACCACAGTTTACCCCCGCTATATTACCGATCACTGTAATCATCCCTCAGCTGTCCCCCTGAGCCGTTCAATTGGACCACCGTCGGCCAATAGTATCCTGTCACGTATCCCGTGCATGCGCCCGGGATACGGCAAGACAACGCGGGAGACGCCGATGTGCGGCCGCCGTCGTCATGATAACCAATGACGTAAGGGCGCTGCACATCGGCTCTAATCTGTCAACCTGAGAGGATGTGACAACGAGGCTTGAAGTGCAAGCCGTTGTTACATAGGAAACAGGGACCACGGGGAGTGGAGAAATAAAACAAAACAAAAACGTGTAGTGAGCTCATCCTGGAGTAAAAGTACGGAAGGAAAAATAAAGGTATGAAAAAGGTTAAAAAGGAAGAAATGAATACACATGAGAATAGATGAGTGCAAATAAAAACTAATGCTAAGCATGTGAAAAAAAGGAGGAAGGAAGAAAAAAAGAAAACAAAAAAAGTATATAGAGAGAAGAAAAATAAATAAAATAAAAATAATAATAAAAAAATATATAAAAAATATATATATATAAATATAAATATAAATATAAATCAATAAAAAAAAAAAAAAAAAAAAAAATAAATGAATAAAATGAAAATAAAAATAAATAAATCAAGAATAGAAATAAAAATATTAAATAATAATAAATAATAATAAATATGAAAATAAATATAAATAAAAAAAATGAATATAAATAAATGAAAATAAAAATGAAAAAATGAAAAAAAGAAGAACATTTTCTTAATGTAAAAATGAAAATAAATAAATGAATAAAACAAAAGAAAAAACCGAAAGAAAAAAAGACCAAAAGAAAAAAGAAAAAGAAAACAAAAAGAAAAGAAAATGAGAAAAAATGAATGAAAATAAAAATAAAAATAAATATTAAATAAAAGAAAGAAAAAATATATAAAAGAAAATAAAAAAAAGGATACCGAGATGAGCAGGCTATACAGTGCAGAACGTGACATGTAGTCATTGTACCAAGAGCTCCTGGTCCGTGTAAAAAACTGATTTATGGTTGCTACCAACGAGCTATATCAATCTATACCCTACCAAGACCTGCTATAAGGCCTAGGTCAATAGGGTCATCATCCATATCGAGCAAAAAGTGGCATGTCTACATTAACAACGTGAAAAAAAGAAGAAATAAAAAATAAAAAACGGAGTGGCCAGTGATGGATGTGTCCTGCTGAAGCTCTGTCCTTCTCGGCTCTTAATGGCTCTCACAGACGCTCGAATGGCAGGGTAACTACAAAATAATATACACCATATCACTCCCTAGAGCCCAGGGATCAAAACAATATGGTTTTTGGAGTAACCCGTGGAAAAACCGCAGCTAAAACCCTCAAAGAAAAGCCACTCAAAGGGAATATGAAAATGGCACTGTCAAATTCTCCTCAGGCAGTCAAACCCTGCTCTGACAAGAAACAACAGCACTTATCACAGGATTCCTTTGATACTGATGATGAACACAGTGCCATAAGCCAGTCAAAACAAACTGATACATTACAACCCAAAATATTGAAACAAATAGAGAAAATGTTTCAAAAAGCTTTGAAAGTGTCCTCTGAACAAATTACTGAGACTCTGACTAAAGAAATCAGAGACATAGGTCAGCGCACTGCTGACCTTGAATACAGGATGGATGATATTGAAACAAGCATAGCAACCCATGACAATGAATTTGAAATGCTAAAAGAAGAAAATGCAGCAATGCAAGCCCGTTTGGAGGATTTTGAGAACCGAGCTCGCCGCTCAAATCTTCGTATAAGAGGTATACCGGAGTCAATCATTGACCTCCAATCATCTATGACAGCCCTCTTTCAAGAACTAACACCATCAATTCCTATAGAAAGATTGGAAATGGATAGAATCCACAGAGCTTTAGGGCCACGCAAAGCTGATGGCCCCCCTCGCGATATAATTGCTAAGTTCCACTTTTTCCGCACCAAAGATCAAATTATGGCTGCAGCTAGACTGAAAGAATCTCTTACTTTCCAAGGACATACTTACCAAATTTTTGCTGATTTATCTCCCATAACAGTAGCTAAACGTCGTGAGATGAAACCTTTGCTCCTAAATCTCCAACTCCACCACATCCCATATCAATGGGGGTTTCCATTTTCAATTAGGTTCACTTATCAAGGAGCCAAATACTCCAGCAAAACCACTACAGAACTAAAGAACACGCTGCAAAAACTTCAGCTTTATAATAAGTCATCTGCAAATACGCGACGCCGTGCCCTTTCTGACTCTCCTCCACATTCATCAATCCCTGAACCTGATGGAAACAGACAGGCTACCCCAAAGAGAGGCCGTTTCAATCCTCCAGTTTCTGACCAGCAGGACACAATGGACTGACTTGACTGAGTAACTCACTTTGTGTCTCCTCCAAACTCCATGGTTAATTTAGCCATGCCTTAATTCATTCACATTTTTCCTACCCATAAGAAGATAAGTATCAGTACACTTAAAATCATTCTGCCAAATCGCCTTGTTATACCCTCATAAGTCTCTCTTCATTGTAACATCCTGTCTCTCCCCCTTCTCCTATACTCTCCCCTCCCCCACCCCCTTCCTTCCCCCTTTCCTTTCCTCCCCTTCATACACTATGCAGAGACAGAAGTTGTATCTCCAAGGCTTTGTGTATTTATACTAATATTCTTGTTATTAACCCTATTTCTTTCCTACAGAGTGAATACTTAATTATTTTCCACACTTACAGCAGCCCTGAGGTGTATCAATCCTATGATCATAATAGAATTGAAATATGCCATTTCTAGTTTTAAAATGTATAAGGTTAATTGTTTATCTTATGTTCTTAATTGTGGAATAACTAGTCACTAGTTAAATACATGTTTGTAGCTGGTTACCTTGCCAAGTTTGGTTGTCTTAGTTTAATATGTTTTTTTTTTCCTTATTCTTGAATACATTTTAACCGTTGAGAAGCCGAGAAGAGGTCACTGCCTCTCATTTTTCTGTCCTAGGACTCTCCCTCACTGTAGTTACAGTGTAGGGGGCCTCCTCAGACAGACTTTGTGCCTCTGAGCTCAGAAAGCCTACTTTTTATTTCTTGCTATGGATTTCAACCATCTCAATCTAATTAGATTACTGTCTATCATCTCCTTTTTTTTCTTCTATCCTATTTTTCTTATTCTTTCTCCATTTTCCTCCCTTACTCCGGGTTTTGTCTAATACCACAATTTACATTTGATATGTACTATATTTTTCTAAAAACTCTTATATGGCTCCATTGAATGTACTTACCCTAAATACACAAGGTCTAAACATACCTCATAAACGTACTAAAGTTTTCAGGTCACTTTCAGCATCAAAAGCACACATAGTCTGCCTCCAGGAGACTCATTTCACTGAATCCTCCACCCCTAAATATTTTGGTGCAAGCTACCCCCAGGTTTATACAGCCTCAGCCAAGTCCAAACACAGAGGAGTGTTAATAGCATTTCACCGAACTACACCCTTTTCCCTAGAATCCGAAATCAAGGATCCAGAAGGTCGCTACCTCATACTTATAGGCAACCTATGCGATATCCCAATAACAGTAGTCTCATATTACGCACCCAACAAAAGACCAACATCATTTTTATCCCACCTTCTTCAAGTTATTGATACACATAAAGTAGGCACACTCCTGATTTGTGGAGATTCCAATCAAACAATTTATCCCTATTTAGATAAATCACCATTACCCCCTACATCTAATTCTCAATCTAGATCGTTT
>NC_053491.1:347055434-347132870 GCF_905171775.1 Rana temporaria
CCTGAACACAGTTGGTGTGACTGCGATTATTTTGTTACATAGCACTTCAGCGCACTCGCTCTTACTGTGCGGTTGCTGTTTAATACCACCTGAACGCAGTTGTGTGACTGCGACTATTTAGTTACATAGCACTTCAGCGCAGTTGCTCTTACTGTGCGATTGCTGTTTAATACCACCTGAACGCAGTTGGTGTGACTGCGACTATTTAGTTACATAGCACTTCAGCGCAGTTGCTCTTACTGTGCGGTTGCTGTTTAATACCACCTGAACGCAGTTGGTGTGACTGCGACTATTTTGTTACATAGCACTTGAGCGCACTAGCTCTTACTGTGCGGTTGCTGTTTAATACCACTTGAACGCAGTTGGTGTGACTGCGACTATTTTGTTACATAGCAGCTGAACGCAGTCGCTCTTACTGCTTGTGTGGAGTTTACTAACACCTAAACGCAGTTGGTGTGACTGCGTCTGTTTTGTTACATAGCACCTGAACGCATAAATATGACTGGAAGGACAAAGAGAGGCAGAGAGTCACGAGGGCAAGCAGGCTCTACATCTAGAGGTAATGCTGGTGGTGGATGTGGTTTATCCTCTTCAGCACGTGGCCGTGGCCGCTCGTCCTTCTTTTCGGCAGCTGGCCGTGTTGAGCCTCAACATGCAGAGAAATTAGTTGAGTGGATGACCAAGCCGTCCTCATCCTCCTCATCCTCTCTCACACAGATTGATCATAGTTTGTCTGGCAAAGCAGCTGCCAAGGCGTCCTCTACCCTCTGCACAATGGCATCATACACTCCTTCCCTAGTCCCACCGTGTCCTCCTGAGGAGTCCCCCGAACTGTTTCAACACAGTGTTGCAGCGTTTTGAAGGCTCCGATGATGGAACGCAGATAGAGGAAGGCATTGATGTGAGCCCAGAGAGAGCGGGTGCCCGAGAGGGACAGCAATCTGGCAGTCATGTTCCCCCAGCTGCAGCATACTGCCAGGTTTTCGACAGTGATGAGGAGGGAGGGGATGATGAGGTCACTGACTCTATGTGGGTGCCTGATAGGAGAGAGAAGGAGGAAGAGGAGGAGGAGGAGGAGGAAGAGGCACAGGCACATCTCCAAAGAGGCAGGATGCCCTCCAGGGGCCAGCTTAACGGCAGCACACCAACTGCATTACATCGCAGAGCTACGCCTGTGCAGGGCGCTGCTGTGTCTCAACAGTACTGCAAAAGTTCTTTGGTGTGGGCCTTTTTTGAGACATGTGCATCAGATGGCACCATTGCTATTTGCAACATATGTCTCAAGCGTATCTCGCGTGGCCAAAACATCACCCACTTGGGCACCACATGCTTGACCAGACATATGTTGACCTGCCATGCAGTTCGTTGGCAAGCATACCTGAAAGACCCACACCAAAGAACAAAGTGGACATCCCCTTGCCCCTCATCAGCTGGGAACTCCAACCCCACTAGACCCTCAGTCCTCTCTAAAGCCTGCACTGATAGGACTGAAGGTGTAGAAATAGGTGTGTTACAACCTAGTAGAAAATGCGGGAAATCTACTGATGGTACCAGACAAATTTCCCTGCCCCAGCTGCTGCAGCGCCGAAAGAAGTACTCTCCCAGCCATCCACATGCCCATCGGTTGAATGCTAGCTTAGCAAAATTGCCAGCACTTCAACTGCTACCTTTTCAGTTGGTAGATTAGTTTGTGGAATGTGCGGTACCTCAGTGGCAAGTGCCACTTTTTCTCACGGAAGGCGATTCCCACTCTCTACTGGCATGTGGAAGGCAATGTCCATGCCTCGCTGGACAGGTCGGTCAGTGGTAAGGTGCATCTTACCGCTGACTCATGGTCCAGCAGGCATGGACAGAGAAATTACCTCTCTTTCATGGCGCATTGGGTGACTCTGCTGGCAGCTGGGAAGGACGCCGGGCAATGTACAGTAGTGTTGGAGGTTGTTACGCCACCACGCCTCCAAAACACAACTACTGGTTGTGACACACCTCTCTCCTCCACCCCCTCCTCTTCTTCTTCCTCTGTGGCCTCTTCCTGTGCTGATGTTTCCTCTGAACCAGCTGTGCTCCGTAGGCGTACAAGGGGCTACGCAGGAATGCAGGCAAAGAGATGAAATGCGCTCCTAGAGCTGGTGTGCTTGGGAGACAGGAGCCACACTGGGGCAGAGGTTCTGTCAGCTCTACAGGGGCAGGCTCAGAGGTGGTTGACGCCATGCCAGCTTAAGCCAGGAATGGTGGTTAGCGACAATGGCACCAACCTCCTCTCTGCCCTGCGACAAGGAAAACTGACCCATGTGCCCTGTTTTGCTCATGTTCTGAATTTGGTGGTGCAGCGGTTCTTGGGCAGGTACCCGGGCTTACAGGATGTCCTGAAGCAGGCCAGAAAAGTCTGTGTGCATTTCCGAAGGTCATACAATGCCACTGCTCGGCTGACAGACCTCCAAAGGGAATACAACCTGCCCAAGAACCACCTAATCTGTGACATGCCCACCAGATGGAACTCTACATTGGCCATGCTGCAACGGCTGCACACGCAGCAGAGGGCCATCAATGAGTACCTGTGCCAATATGGCAGCAGAACTGGGTCAGGGGAGCTTGGGTTTTTTCCCCACGCCAGTGGGCCTTGATCAGGGATGCATGCACTCTCCTGTCACCATTTGAGGAGGCCACAAGGATGGTGAGCAGTGACAGTGCATGCATCAGTGAGACTGTCCCTCTTATTCACCTGTTGGAGCACACGCTACGTGGAATAATGGACAGGGCCCTTGAGGCAGAACAGAGGGAGGAAGAGGAGGACTTCCTTACCTCTCAAGGCCCCCTTTTTCCAGAGAGTGGTCCTGCATGCTTGCCTAGCACACAGGAAGAGGACGAGGAGGACGAGGTGGAGGAGGAGGAGATGATTGTATCAGTAGCATGGAGGTGGAGCCTAGCACTCAGCAGCAGTCTTCAAGGGATCACTTACAGTCCCAAGGAACCCATGGACTTTCACATGGCTGGGATGAGGTGGCTTGCGGATCCTGTCGTCCTCAGTGACACAGAGGACTGTGCCCCGAATGCCTCAGCAAACTTACGCTGCATGGCCTCCCTGATCCTGCAAAGCCTGCGTAAGGATCCTCGTGTTCGTGGTATCAAGGAGAGGGATCATTACTGACTGGCAACTCTCCTTGATACACATTACAAGAGTAAGGTTGCGGAGCTTATCTTGCCATCGCAGAGGGAGCAGAAGATGAAACATCTTTGGGAGGCCTTGCAGAAGGGTCTGTGCAACGCGTTCCCAGAACCTGGGGGATTACCAAATCCTGTTCCTGGACAACGTGTTGCTGAGGCTTTGGTGAGTCACAGAAGGAGCGGTGGAGAAGGTGGCCATCTGACCGATGCATTCAGACAATTTTTTAGTCCGCAGCCCCAAGGTATGACCGGTTCCAGCAACCATCGCCAGCGTTTGGTTTACATGGTGCGTGAATACCTAGGGGCAAGATCAGACTTGGACACCTTCCCCACCGAAAATCCTCTGGCTTACTGGGTCTTGAGGATGGATCACTGGCCAGAGCTTGCACAGTACACAATTGAGCTACTGGCTTGCCCTGCATCCAGCGTTCTTTCAGAACGCACATTCAGTGCTGCTGGAGGCTTTGTGACCGATCACAGGGTGCGCCTCTCCACCGACTCCGTCGATCGACTGACATTCATAAAAATGAATCAGGCTTGGACCAACACCAGCTACCAAGCACCTGATGCTGATGTAACTGAATAATTTTTTTTAAATGACAGATCCCTTGGAGACTGCCTATGCTGATGCTGAGTGACTGTCCTGTTATGCTGCTGACTGAATATCCTTTTCCTCCTCACTGCGCTTGCTGATAGCTAGTAAGAAAATTGTTGTTTCTGGTCTCCGCCACCAGTGCCTAAGGTCCAATTTTTCTGCCCCTGTTTAACAGGGGCGTCTAATAACAATTTTTGAAGCAATACTTTGCATGTAGCTCTTTGCTGCGCTCCAATTACAGTATCTGTGAGGGGTTGCAGTGTTGTGTTGTGCCTAAGGCCCAATTTTTCTGCCCCTGTTTAACAGGGGCGTCTAATAACAGTTTTTGATGCCATACTTTGCATGTGGCTCTTTGCTGCACTCCAATTACAGTATCTGTGAGGGGTTGCAGTGTTGTGTTGTGCCTAAGGCCCAATTTTTCTGCCCCTTTTTAACAGGGGCGTCTAATAACAATTTTTGATGCAATACTTTGCATGTGGCTCTTTGCTGCACTCCAATTACATTATCTGTGAGGGGTTGCAGTGTTGTGACACCGCCACCAGTTCCTAAGGCCCAATTTTTCTGCCCCTGTTCTAGTACTTTTTATTTGTTTGATTCTTTTCTAATTTGAGTTCATTCTAGCTTTCTCCTACGTTATCATAGTGTCATGTTTATTTTCCTGTACTAAATACGCATCATTGTCAATGTAAACACCACAAATTTAGATTTGTTCTTTTAGGCAGCATTGATATAATAAGAAGCCACACATTGTTGAGTATCCAAAAATATTTATTGTATCACACTTAAAATGTGTCATTTTTATTTTTTCAAAAAATATCTTAATAGAAATTCTTACTTTTTCTTTTTTGTCAAGAAATATATTTTTGTTTTGAAATACTTGTCTATATGTATTTTTTTTTTAAACCCTCCCCAGCACATCAATGAGATTCTTCAGTTTTTGGTCCACCTTTCGTTTTTTCTTTAAATTCTTCTCTAAGGCGAGGTTTGTGTCCTCTATTTCTGCCCTGCAGGACATGATATCCCCAATTAGGACATGGGCACTGTAGGTGTCCAATCCGCCCCCAACAGCTCGAACACCTCCTGAAATTTGAAAAAAAAACATGTATTACAATTATGCCGGCCTACATGTATTACCTGAAGCTGTGCTGTATGACACTGACCTGATGTGGTGGCATTTTCCACTTCCTGCACATCCAGCGAGGATGAGATTGTAAAAAAAGGGATACATGAATCAAAAAGATTAGAGGCCTGAAAGAGGAATATCAATCATTCTTTTTATAAAGTGTGGTACAATTGTCTATTTTTACAATCCTTCTAAGCTTAACACAGGATTTTATGCATTACCAAAGCTGCTGCATTTCTCTATCTTTGGCCAGGTTTCCTACATGGAAAAACACCAAGTATCCACTGTATATAGGAAATGTGTGTTTGTATATGCTGCACATATACTACTGTGCTGATTCAGTGCAAAATGTACTTTTGACCCCTATAAATATAACACTTTCAATCTCTTTACAAACATAAATCATTCAAATATGCAATAACACCAACGTGCTCAAAACGTGCCCCGCGATATACAATAACGGGTAATTAAACAAAAAAAAACATGCACAAAGAAAAGTCCAATGTTCAAAATTCCAAATTTCCAGAAAAAATTCCCCAAAAACTTTTCCAAGAAAATATATATATGTAGTGCCAATATTCTTGTCTGAAATTCCGTGACTTTTTCACCCTCTGTGTGATACAGTGGCGGCTGGTGAAGTTTTAGGATGGGGGGGCGCAATACCCCGCCCTTCCACATTTGGTCCTGTGATGCATTTGCCTATATGTCTCAGTTTAATTCTCCCTGCTTGCCATGTGTGATTCAGTCCTCGGCTAACAGGTTATTGACGTGCTAATGTCCCCTCACTATTTCTAAAGGTTAATTAATCTATTGTGTTGTGTGAAGGAGATCTGTGTTTAAGTGGCTTGTGTTAAAGGGGATGTGCCACGGGAAAATAATATTAAAAGCCAGCAGCTACAAATACTGCAGCTGCTGACTTTTAATATTAGGACACTTACCTGTCCTGGAGTCCAGCGCCGATCGCAGCAGAGCACGCGCGATCGCTCGTCTCTCTGCTGCTCCCCCCGCCATCCACGCTCAGGGAACCAGGAAGTGGCTGTGGCTTCACTGCCCGGTTCCCTACGGCGCATGCGCGAGTCGCGCCGCGCCAGCCGATTGGCTCCCGCTGTGTGCTGGGAGCCGAGTGTTCCCAGCACACAACGGGCGACAGACGGGATGTGACGGAATGCCCGTCTTTTGCCCGTAGCGTCTGGCCGGAAGTGGGTGCAAATACCTGTCTTTAGACAGGTATCTGCACCCCCCTCCCCCCTGAAAGGTGTCAAATGTGACACCGGAGGGGGGAGGGTTCCGATCAGCGGGACTCCACTTTAGGGTGGAGAACCGCTTTAATTATTCTGATTGCTCCATTGTGGTAATTATCTCTCTATATGCGGGGTCGAGCTGTCTAGTTAATGTATTCAGTACAACTAGTAATCAGCGTCACTGATCTCATTGTCTAAAGATAATGGGCCAGATCCACAAAAACCTGGCGTAACTTAAAAAATCCCAATTAAGTTACACTGCCTTAAAATTTCTACCTAAGTGCCCGATCCACAAAGCACTTACCTAGAAATTTCAGGCCGTTTCAAATGGGGCGAGTCCCATTTAAATGAGGCGCGCTCCCGCATGCGCGAAGTTACGTTACGCCGAGTTTTGTGGATCGCGCCGGCTTAAAAAAGTTGCGTCGGGAAAAAAAAAAACACTGCACTGCGGGCCCCCCCACCCCAGAGCACCCTGTCCCCATGTTGATGAGGACAGGACCTCTTCCCGACAACCCTTGCCGTTGGTTGTCGGGGTCTGCGGGCGGGGGCTTATCGGAATCTGGGAGTCCCCTCAAATAAGGGGGCCCCCAGATACCGGCCCCCCACCCTAAGTGAATGGATATGGGGTACATCGTACCCCTATCCATTCACCTGTAGGCAAAAAGTAAAAGTTATTAAACACACAACACAAGGGTTTTTAAAATAATTTATTATTCTGCTCCGGAGGCCCCCCCTGTCTTCTTTATTAGCTCTAATACCACGGGGGACTTCTTCTTCCGCTCTCCGGGGGTCTTCTCCGCTCTCCGGGGGGGCTTCTTCTTCCGCTCTCCGGGGGGGGCTTCTCCGCTCTCCGGGGGTCTTCTTCTCTCTTCGCCGCTCTCCGCTGTTGACTCGGCGAACCCCGGTTCTTCTGCAGATGTCCGGTGCCTTCTTCTTCAGTGCTGGCTGCCTGCTATCTTCGTGTGTTAGCTCAATTAGTAACAGGCAGCCATCGCGGTCTTCTGTGACGTCAGGTTCTTCTCTTCTGTTCTTCTCCCCTCTTCCGATGTTGACTCGTCGCCTCATGCTCCGGTAGGTACCCACGTGGTGGGTGCACGTGGGTAGGCACCCACCACGTGGGTACCTGCCGGAGCATGATGGGACGGTGATGCCTATATAAATGGGATGCAAGGCGCGCTTCCATCATTACAGTGACAAGAGGCGACGAGTCAACATCGGAAGAGGGGAGAAGAACAGAAGAGAAGAACCTGACGTCACAGAAGACCGCGATGGCTGCCTGTTACTAATTGAGCTAACACACGAAGATAGCAGGCAGCCAGCGCTGAAGAAGAAGGCACCGGACATCTGCAGAAGAACCGGGGTTCGCTGAGTCAACAGCGGAGAGCGGCGAAGAGAGAAGAAGACCCCAGGAGAGCGGAGAAGCCCCCCCCCCGGAGAGCGGAAGAAGAAGCCCCCCCGGAGAGCGGAGAAGACCCCCGGAGAGCGGAAGAAGAAGCCCCCCCTGGTATTAGAGCTAATAAAGAAGACAGGGGGGGCCTCCGGAGCAGAATAATAAATTATTTTAAAAACCCTTGTGTTGTGTGTTTAATAACTTTTACTTTTTGCCTACAGGTGAATGGATAGGGGTACGATGTACCCCATATCCATTCACTTAGGGTGGGGGGCCGGTATCTGGGGGCCCCCTTATTTGAGGGGACTCCCAGATTCCGATAAGCCCCCGCCCGCAGACCCCGTCAACCAACGGCAAGGGTTGTCGGGAAGAGGTCCTGTCCTCATCAACATGGGGACAGGGTGCTCTGGGGTGGGGGGGCCCGCAGTGCGCCCCCCTGCCCCAGAGCACCCAACCCCCCCATGTTGAGGGCATGCGGCCTGGCATGGCTCAGGAGGGGGGGGGCGCTCGCTCGTCCCCACTCCTTTCCTGACCTGCCGGGTAGCGTGCTTTGGATACGGGTCTGGTATGGATTGTAGGGGGACCCCCTACGTCGATTTTTCGGCGTAGGGGGGTCTCCTTACAACCCATACCAGACCTAAGGGCCTGGTATGCTCCTGGGGGGGAACCCATGCCGGTTTTGTTTTTACAAATTGCCGTGGAGTTCTCCCTCGGGAATGCATACCAAATGCCGTCGCTGGAATGGCTTTTACATGGTGTTACTAGTTTACACTTTGTAACACCAGCCCTAGTTTTACACTTGCAAACTAAAACTTACGGCGAAAAAACGAAGCTGAAAAGCTTTGTGGATCGCCTTAAGTGCTAATTTGCATACTAGAAGCGGCATTTCGACTCGAAATGCCCCCAGCGGCGGATGCGGTACTGCATCCTAAGATTCGGCAGTGTAATTCAATTACACATGCCGGATCTTCTGCCTAACTTTGGAAAACTGCTTCTGTGGATCAGTTCCAAAGTTAGGACAAGGGATACGATGGAGTAACAGCAGTTACTCCGTCGTATCTCTTTTGTGGATCTGGCCCAATGTGTTTTCAGACTCGGCTCCGTCGTGTCTGCCTAATCATCTGTATGGAAGCCCCAGTGTGAGGGGGCAGAGATTTGTCATTGTAACAGTTTTGGAAATTACATATAAGCTCTGTGTTATAACATTAAACTCTGTCTTGTTCTAGCAGTAAGCCTGGACTCATGTGTGGCTTAATGGGCGATCTCAGGAATATTCCTCCTAGTGGAATATTGGGTGATGTTCTTATGGAAGAAGGGAATCTTTGACGGGGATATCATACCAATACCGTCACAGGTCCCTCCCACTTTTCATAAGCCACACCCCTTATAGAATCCACCGCTCCGTCCCCTGTATTCCACTTGCTTCCACTCAATGTCAGGAGTATACAGCTCAGCGTCACAGCACAGAGTATACAGCCCCAGCATCACAAATCATGGTATATAGCACAGCCTTACAGATCGGTGCAAACAAACTAAAATATGACACTGTTAGTAATGAAGGACTCGAAATGGGCAGGAGATTACTAGAGACTGCGGACATACTGCACAAGATTACCAGAGACTGCGGACATACTGCACAAGATTACCAGATACTGCAGGCATTACTTGTCCTGCGACTTGGGACTTAAACGTTGCATGACAAGTCGTACCCCATGATTTCCAATGAGAACCGTTCATATCTGTGCGACTTCAAAGTAGTCCCTGCATTACTTTGGTCCCACTTTGATGCAACTTGAGGTCCATAGACCTCCAGAATACACAGGCATTGCTTTAAATCGCATCAAAATTGCAGTAGAATTGTGCAACTTTCAGACTGCATTAGCCAGAAAGTCGCAAGATTCTGCCACAATTTTTTGGTGCGATTTTGCAGCGACTTGAAGCAATGCCTATGTATTCTGGAGGTCTATGGACCTCAAGTCACATCAAAGTGGGACAAAAGTAATGCAGGGACTACTTCAAAGTTGCACAGATATGAACAGTTCTCATTGGAAATCATCGGGTCCAACTTATCCTGCAACTTTCCAGTCCCAAGTCGCAGGACAATTTGCAAGCGGGGGGTGGTGTGGTGTTGACGGCTGATATTTTCCCTGCACATTAAGTATAAAAAAAGTTTTTTTTTTTAATAACTGGGGGGGGTGGTCTGGTGGGGTAGTTTTACCGGCCGCTGTTTGCTCTGTAATTAATTTTTACATAGAAAATAAATGTTGTTAATAAATGGGTAAATGAATTATAAAACGCCGACGCTTAGTATAAGCAGCTGGTGTTGTGTGGGGTGTTGTTCCATACGACATGGCAGGCAGGCAGGCAGGCATAGCTCGGCTTACCTGTTCCTCGGTCGGGCGCACTGAGCTCAAGCAGTCCCGACGTCACTTCCTGTTTTTCCAGTGACGTCGGAACGAGCACAGAGACGAGCGGGTGCACACTGAAAGTATAACAATACTGTCCCTTTTTTTTTTTAAAGGGACAGGTTTAAAAAAAAAATGTTTTTTTTTTTTAATGACTGGGGGATGGGGGGCGGCGCCCGGGCGCCCCCTATGGACGGGCCGCCACTGGTGTGATACCACCACCTCTTATGTGCTAAACTCTCACCAGATAATGGTAGGTATATATAGGTAGATTCAGGTAGCTTGGCTTAAACTTACGGCGGCGTAGCTTAGCGTGTTTAGGCTACGCCGCCGTAAGTTAGCTAGGCAAGTACATGATTCACAATGTACTTGCCTGCTAAGTTACGGCGGCGTAGCCTAAAGCGGGCAGGCGTAAGGGCGCTTAATTCAAATGTGTGTAAGGGGGCGTGGTTTATGTTAATGGGTCTTGACCTTACGTTTTTGACGTTTTTTTTTACTGCGCATGCGCCGGGCGCCTACATTTCCCAGTGTGCATTGCGGCAAAGTACGCCGCACAGGCCTATTGATTTTGACGTGGACGTAAACAACGTAAATCCTGATTCACGGACGACTTGCGCAAACAACGTAAAAAAATCGAATTTCGACGCGGGAACGGCGGCCATACTTAACATTACTATTCCATCTAGGGCTAAGCTCTAACTTTAGGTGGCCTATCTCTAACGTAAACGGCATAAATGTACTGCGGCGGCCGGGCGTACATTCGTGAATCGGCGTATCTACTGATTTGCATATTCTACGCCGACCGCAATGGAAGCGCCACCTAGCGGCCATCCGAAATATTGCAACCTAAGATAGGACGGCGCAAGCCGTCGTACCTTAGATATGTTTAAGTGTATCTCTGATTGAGAATACAATTAAACATAAGTCAGCGTAGATTCTGAGTTAGGTCGGCCTAACTCTTTGTGAATCTACCTAATAGCCTGTAATCAGTATCCAGGTGTGTGTCTCCTCAATTTTGTGGCAATATCTCCATCTCTCCTTTTAGATGTATGCTAGATCAACATGCAGGAAAAAACTTTTGCATCCACACCAGCCTCCAACTGTTTTCCTTGCTCCAAAAGAAAACAACTCCTTATGGTGTAGTATGTAAAAGTAAAGCAGGTTTATTTGTAAACATAAAAAGATTTTCACTCACATTTCAAGTGCCCATCTATGGCGTTACTACTATGGCTCTTCGGCGTGCGTTCCACGTCTCAATTGCGCGCTGTTCAGTACGCGGAAGTGCTGTGGAGGTGACGCGTGACGTATTTCCGGTTGTGAAGAAATTTTCCATAGGCCTCTACGCGTTTTGCATGTACGCATGCGTCATCAGGAAGCTATGGGCGTTTACTTCTCGTTCTTATTTATAGTAGATTTTAGCCAATTACGTGTTACCGGATGTGAATGTACTGCCATTTTTTCTCGTGTTGGTACCGGATGTGCGCCTACCGCCATATTTGCTTATGTTATTATGCCAGGCAGTAACGGTGAACGGACTATCACAATGTAAAAATTTTAAATTATACTTTAAAATTAGGAATAAAACCTATACAGTGCATAAAATACTTATATTTAAACCTAATATAGTTGGACCTATATTTGCGCATTCCTTACTCAATATTAAGCCATGTGGTTTACAACTTAAACTACTTAAAGTAAATTGTAATCAGCAAAAATCAGAAAAAATTAAAAAAATTATGAAAATGAAAAAAATGAAAAAAAAATGAAAAAAATATATAAAATAAAAAAATATATATAATAAAAAATGAAAAAATGAAAGAAAGAAAAAGAAATTTAAAATTAGAATAAAATAAAATAAAATAAAAATAAAATAAAAAATTGCTGAAAAATGGTTTTGATATTTCAATAATTTTCCAAAAAACAATTTATGTCTAACTCAAAGTGTGTCTAATTTAAAAATCCAATATGTCTCATTTTTTGAGATCTCCCTTTTCATATTAATGTTTCTCCAATTTTTTTTCTACCTTATCTATGGCATATACTTTCAGTTTCGTAGGGTCCCTGTTATGTACTTTCCTAAAGTGCAATGAAACACTATGGTATTTAAAACCTCTTCTTATATTTCCGATATGTTCCCCTTTTCTTGTTGAGAGCTTTCTGGTGGTCCTACCCACGTATTGTAGCTAATATGTCAACTAATATAGTATTCCTCCAGGAAACCCATTTTAAGGAGACAACAAGATCTAGGCTGTACTCAAAGGATTTCCCTGTGTGGTTCTATAGCTACTCTCCCAACAATAGATCCAAGGGTACTGCGATAGGCTTTGACAAAAACACACGGTTTACTCTGGACGCCTTAGAAATAGACCCAGACGGAAGATAAATCTTTATTAAGGGGTCCATACTCAATAAGAAGTACACTTTTGTGAATGTATATTGCCCCAACTCCCGCCCAGTTAGGTATTTAACCACTTAAGGACCGGACCAATATGCTGCTACATGACCCAAGGGGTTTTTACAATTCGGCACTGCGTCGCTTTAACAGACAATTGCGCGGTCGTGCGACGTGGCTCCCAAACAAAATTGGCGTCCTTTTTTCCCCACAAATAGAGCGTTCTTTTGGTGGTATTTGATCACCTCTGCGGTTTTTATTTTTTGCGCTATAAACAAAAATAGAGCGACAATTTTGAAAAAAATGCTATATTTTTTACTTTTTGCTATAATAAATATCCCCCAAAAACATATATAAAACATTTTCTTTTCCTCAGTTTAGGCCGATACATATTCTTCTACCTATTTTTGGTAAAAAAAAATCGCAATAAGCGTTTATCGATTGGTTTGCGCAAAATTTATAGCGTTTACAAAATAGGGGATAGTTTTATTGCATTTGTATTCATTTTTTTTTTACTACTATTGGCGGCGATCAGCGATTTTTTTCGTGACTGCGACATTATGGTGGACACTTCGGACAATTTTGACACATTTTTGGGACCATTGTCATTTTCACAGCAAAAAATGCATTTAAATTGCATTGTTTATTGTGAAAATGACAGTTGCAGTTTGTGAGTTAAACACAGGGGGCGCTGTAGGATTTAGTGTTCACCTAGTGTGTGTTTACAACTGTAGGGGGGTGTGGCTGTAGGACTGATGTCATCGATCGAGTCTCCCTATAAAAGGGATGACTCGATCAATGCAGCGCCACAGTGAAGCACGGGGAAGCCGTGTTTACATACGGCTCTCCCCGTTCTTCAGCTCTGGGGAGCGATCGCGACGGAGCGGCTATAAACGAATAGCGGCGCCGTCGTCCCGGATCGCTCCCCGAGGGAATCCGACCGCCGCATGTAGCGGGGGGGTCCCGATCGGACCCCCGACCCGCGGAAAGGCAGGGACGTACAGGTACGCCAATGTGCCTGTACGTGCCATTCTGCCGACGTATATATACATGCGGCGGTCGGGAAGCGGTTAAGGAAGATTCTGAATAGAGTGGAGGGCTTCAGAGAGGGCAGATTGGTCCTGGCAGGAGACCTCAACTTCGTCTTCGACCCGGCAATAGATACCCAACCGGTATCACTAAGGTCAGAGGGCAAGCACCTACGTGCAATCAAACATAAATTACACCAAATGCACCTGGTTGAGACTTGGAGAATATTTCATCCAAGAGACAAAGATTTCAAATTTTTCTCCTCTGTACATGGGTCCTATTCCAGAATAGACCATATCCTTCTGGACCACCAGATGTTGGAAGGCCTGAGAAAGATTGAAATAAAATCAATAACACTCTCTGACCATGCTCCAGTGGAGATGTCTCTGGACATGGGGGGGAGTCCCCTGGGGTCAGAGAGTTTGGAGAATGGAGGAATCTCTATTGAGAGACACTAGGATAGCTGATGGGTTGGAGAAGGATATAGGTCTATTCTTTAAAGAAAACGATAAGGACAATATTGATAGATCGGTTCTATGGGAAACCCATAAAGTATACATGAGAGGGAAAATGATATCGGAAAAGGTTAAGAGGAGTAAAATCAGGCAGGCTTGCTCTCTCCCCTCCTATTTGTACTATCCCTGGAACCCCTATTGGCTACAATTAGATCAAACAAGGAGATAAAGGGGGTGAAGGTGGATGGGAGGGAACACAAGATCTCTGCGTTCGCCGACGATATGATGCTATATGTATCAAACCCAAGACAGACTCTGCCTAAAATTATGGAGGAATACGGTAAATACGGAGAAATCTCAAATCTAAAAATCAATAGAGAGAAAACGTAGACCCTGATTGTATCTATGAGTCCAAAAGAACGCAGAGACCTGGGGGCCCTTTACCCATTCACATTGAAACAAACGGCCATGAAGTATCTAGGGATACTCATGTCAAATTCAGAAAGGGAGCTATACGTAGATAATTATATTTCCCTATTAAATAAAATTAAAGGAGAACTCAAAGGCTATCGGACAGTAACTCCCAATTAAAATCCCAGAAGTTTATTTTAAAACACTGGGAAAGATAATAAGGGGATACATATGGAAAAACAAGAAATCCTGCATTTCCGCGCAGATTCTGTCTAGGCCTAGAAATGAGGGAGGAATACAACTACCAGACTTCAAAAGGTATTATGAAGCAGCTGTATTAAAAAGGATAACTGACTGGTTTCAGGAGGAGGGAGTAAAGAAAAAATGGGTAGGCATAGAGGAGAACCTTAGTGGCAAAGATCTGGGAACAAGAATATGGATTCCAAAACAATATAGAGGTCTCTCAGGGGACACCCCATCAATAACCAAAGTAGCCTTCAGAATATGGGATAGAATATGTAAAATTAAAAAATGGTTGTATAATAGTCCTGAATTGCCCCTCACAGGTACGGACTACTTCCCTCCGGGGAAGGAGGGAGGCCGTTTCCTGATATGGGCAAGGACGGACATATTGAAACTAAAAGACATAATGAATGGAGACACTCTGAGCCCTCTGAGTGACATACAAGAAAGGTGTGGTGCTGCGGAGGGAGATGATTGGAGGTACAGACAAGTTCAGCACTTTGTCCAATCTCTGCCAAAGCCCATTCGGGCCTCGAACGAGCCAAACCCATGGGAAAGGCTCATAGACCGGAGGGGCTCGGGTAGACAAGGGATAGCAAACATATACGGTATATTGATCCCGTAGGGAGGTTCGGAGAAGTTGAAATCTGTAAGGGCTTGGGAAGTGGAATTAAAACAAAATGTACCAGAGGACAAGAAGAGACAGATCCTGGACTTTGTCCATTCTACTTCTATAGATACTAAAATAAAAGAGATGAACTACAAGCTCTTGACTAGATGGTACTTTGTCCCACCAAGACTTCACAGAATAAATTGTGAGACGTCACCTTTATGCTGGCGTGGATGTGGGTTGGAGGGAACTCACGCCCACATCTGTTGGTAGTGCCCGAGGATACAGAAATTCTGGAAAGAAGCCTTAGGTCTGATAAAAAGGATAGGTGGGACAGAGGTGAAATGTGATCCATGGGCCCGTTTGTTCCACAGTACGATAACCTCAAGGAAAAAATATAGAATGTCCCTGATCCCTTACCTACTGAATGGCGCAAAGGCAGTAATACCAAAGAATTGAAAGAAAGAAAACGCTCCATCAGTGGGGGAATGGCTTAGGGATGGGAGAACTGGAGGAACTATTGTCAATTCAAAATGATTGTAGGCCAAGATTTGAGGAGATATGGAGAGGCTGGAGAGAGTTTAGGAAGACAGAAACCTTTATTATCTCCTTAGGTCAGTAGGAGGGTGGGAGTAAGAGGGGATCTAGGCTTTCCTTTTTTTTTTAATATATAAAAAAATTCCCTTTTTTTTTTTTTTTTTTTTTTAGGACTTATTGCACAAGCACTTTAGAGACTGGGAAGCTCTACACTTAGACCTTAATATAAGTGGTAGGGATAAGGGTCATGTCTAGTTCACAAACACGGGGTGGGCTTGGGGCTGCAGGACAGTCCCCCTAATTTAGAGCCCTTTATTGGGCTCTAAATTAGAGCCCAATAAATTAGATTACCCACCTTTGTCAATAATAGGGGGTAATCTCCACCACTATATTTTCCTAACAATAAAATATTTTATTTTTTTTCTCTCCTTCTTCTCTCTCAAATGTATGCATATATCGTACATTGGGAGAGGCTGAAACTTAGGCACTTTAATAAACACCATACACATGGAATAATTATGGGGGCAATAATTAATATGGCATGGGGATAACACAATTTACTTTCCCTATTCTTATTTTTCATCTTCTTTCTCCCCTTTATTTTTTTTTTCTCCTTTCCTTTTCTTTCTCCCATATATCACATAGACACGTCGGCACTTTATAGAATGGGAATCCCAATAGGGAATAAGAGGCACGGCCTAAGGGCCAGGTCCACATAGATGTGTGTACTTATATATATTTTTTCCTTTATTATCCGATTTATCACGTTGGCACTTCACAGAGTGGGTAATTTCAATATTTAGATATGAACATAAGAGGCAGGGTCAAAGGACTAGGTCCATAAATAGGGGGGGGGGATTTTTTTTTCCCTTCTCTCTCTCTCTCTCTCTCTTTTCTCTTCCTCTCTGTGTCTCTCCAGTTCCCCCTACTTCCCTATCCGTATCTCCCTTCCTCTCCACATGATAAGTTAAAATGGAGGCTTGGATGGTGTGGTAGAGGAATAGAATCCATCAAACTCTAAGCTTAGACAAGAGGATAGAGGGAAAAAGGTACTCTAGATCAGAACAGGAGCTTGAGATACCGGGGGCCTCTTACACGCTTTAAGTATAGTTCGGTTAAGGAAAATACGTTGAGACCGTTTTTAATGGGGGAAGGGAAATGAAATGTATGTTTTTGAAGGTGAATAATATATGTATAAAAGATTAATATTTTGTAATGATTTGAAATGAAAACTAATAAAGAGAATTTAAAACAAAATCGGACTGATGGACTGATGACCGATCGGTCAAAACCGATGGTTAGTACGCAAAAGCATCGGTTCAAAACCCGCGCATGTTCAGAATCAAGTCGATGCATGCTTGAAAGCATTGAACTTCATTTGTTTTAGCACGTCGTTGTGTTTTACGTCACCGCGTTGGACTCGATCGGATTTTGAACTGATGGTGTGTAGGCACATCAGACCATCAGACCATCAGTCCATCGGACCATCAGGCCGCATACACACGGTCGGACAAAACCGATGAGAATGGACCGAGGTTCAGTTTCATCGGTCCAAACCGACCGTGTGTATAGCCCATCGGTCTGTTGTCCTTCGGTCCAAAAATTTTAAAACATGCTTTAAAAATTTAACCGATGGTCCACTGCCCGATCTGTCCAAACCGATGGTTAGTACAGAAAGCATCGGTTCAAAACCCGCGCATGCTCAAAATCAAGTCGACGCATGCTTGGAAGCATTGAACCTCGTTTTATTCAGCACGTCGTGTGTTTGACGTCACCGCATTCTGACCGATCGGTTTTTGGAACGATGGTGTGTACGCACATGAGACCATCAGGCCACTTCAGCGATGAACCGATGGAAATGGCCCGTCGCACCCTTCTCATCGGTTTGGAACGACCGTGTGTACGTGGCCTCAGACTTCAGCCTTCAGTCCGTTTTCATCAGTTTGGACTGATCGTGTGTACAAGGCCTCAGAATTGTGCATGCATGAATGTTTGCCAATTAAGTGAAGCACAGAGTAATACTGGATCATGCTTCATAATCATTTTTTGCCTTTTTCTGGATCGAATGTGGGTTTGGGATCTTTATTTAACTTTAAGTAGGATTCTTTTTTTCAACCCCACTAGGATATAAAAATATTGTGTACACTTCAATAAAGTATTTAAAGCATAGTGCCCTTCAGGAGTTGCATAACTTGCAGTCCTGGCGTTCTTTATGCCACTCACGTTGTTTGTATAATGCTTGACACATAATTTCCATTCGTATCATGTCCATTTAAACAGTCTTCAAAACAGACACTTCCTTGTACAATTTTCCTTTAGATTAATTAAAAACATTATGGAGGTCAAACCTTAACACTTTCAATTTGTATGCAATCAGGCAGGCCCTTGCACTGCAAGGTAATAGAATAAAATTGTATAATGTATGGCCAGCTTACAGTGTCTCTAAAGGCAGAAAGGAGGGGGGAGCCACAGTGTCTGAATGGACACACAGAGCAGTGTCTCCGGTGCCCCCATAGCAAACTGTGGGGGCACTCCGCAGGGGGGAGGACCAGGAGTGCCAAAGAGGGACTGGAGAAGGATCTGGGATGCTCTGTGCAAAACCACTGCACAAAGCAGGAAAGCATGACATGTTTGTTACATAAAAAAAGAAAAAGGGGGGAGGCAGAGGCGTTGCGGGGGGGGTGCGGGGGGTGCGGCCCGCACCCGGGTGACACCCGCTAGAGGGGTGACACCATCCCGTTTTTTTTTTTTTTTTTTTTTTTTTTTTTTTTTTTAGCTGACATGCCCAAAAAAAACGGGACGCACCCACCAGAGGGTGACACCAAGAGCAGGACAGGAGGGGCGTGAAGAGATGAGAGTGTGCGGGCAGTGCCGGCTTATGTCTGCCCGATGGCAGTTTAACATCATGTACATCGGTGCACAAATCACTGCCAAAGTCAGACCCTGAAGAGCACTTGCAGAGCTGCAGCGGGGTGCCGAGTGCAGGAACGCTCCCTGTGTGCCTCCTACACTCGGCACTAGTAGACATCTATTGCAAACACTTCTCTATCATGAGTGAACTCCACTGGACAGATCATTTCTAGTCCCCGCCTCTGTCATGATGTCATTCAGAGGCTGGGACAGGAAGAGAGAGGCACCGCGAGGGAGCTGCATGTTGCTGTTATTAGGTAAGTGAGCAGTGACATACAGAGCAGAAAGTATGTTGTATGTGTAATGTTGCAGTGACTCAGCACTTTCTCAGTGCACTGACTGGACTGGTTACTGTCTTGAGAACTGTGGTGGGTTTTGTCAGTGGGTTTCAATTAACTAACACTGCCATTAGCTAGTAATGTGTAGCATGAAGGGGTTAATGTACTGACACTGGCCTCTAATTCAGTATGAGGTGTTGATGAACACTACCATTGATCTCAAATGCATTAGTAACCAGTAGCAGTTAATAAACCCCTTTGTGCTGCATTAGTGGCCAGTGTTAATTAACCCATTCATGCTCTAATACAAAGTGGTTAAATAACACTAACCACTAATAAAGCACAAAAGGGTAAATTAACACTGGCCACCACTGCATTAATGATCAATGGCAGTGTTAATTAACCCCCTTGTGCTGAATTAGTGTCCAGGGTTAATAAGCCCCTTCATGCTGCAGGATTTAAAAAACCCTAATGCCACTGACCATCTATGCTGGGGGCTATTATTGTAGCTACTGCACCAATCCCTTGTGCAGCCAGAGTCAGACCAGTGACACTAATGTTATGCCAGGGAGCTGCTGTAAGAAGCAGCAGAGCACCTCCCAGATCAAGAAGGTACTTGGCATCATACATGGACACAGACCTATCTTCAGATACCATCCTCTCTCTCTCTCTCAGCCGTCCTCTCTCTCTCAGCCGTTCTCTCTCTTACCCATTCTCTCTCTCTCAGCCGTTCTCTCTCTCTGCCGTCCTCTCTCTCAGCCGTCCTCTCTCTCTCTCTCAGCCGTCCTCTTTCTCTTAGCCCCCACCTCTCTCTCAGCCCCACATCTCTCTCAGCCCCACATCTCTCTCAGATCCACTTTCTGACCACTACCCTTTCTCCCAGCCCACATCTATCTCAGCCCCCCCCCCTCTCTCTCTCAGATCCACCTCCCTGTCCACTACCCTCTCTCTGAGCCCCCCTCTCTCTCAGCCCCACTCTCTGTCCACTACCCTCTCTCTCAGACCCACCTCTCTCTCTCAGCCCCCTCTCTGTCCACCACCCTCTCTCTCAGCCCCACATCTTTCTCAGCCCCCTCTCTCTCGGATCCACCTTCTGACCACTACCCTTTCTCTCAGCCCCCCTCTCTCTCAGCCCAACCTCTCTCACTCAGCCCCCCTCTCTGTCCACTATCCTCTCTCTGAGCCCCTCTCACTCACCCCCCCCCTCTCTGTCCACTATCCTCTTTCTCTGAGCCCCTCTCATCCAGCCCCCTCTCTGTCCACTACCCTCTCTCTGAGCCCCTCTCTCTCTCAGCCCTCTCTCTATCCACTACTCTCTCTCTCTCAGCCTCACCTCTCTCTTTCTCTCTCTGCCTCATCTCTCTCTATCTCTGCCTCATCTCACTCTGCCTCACCTCTCTCTCTCTCTCTCTCTCTCTCTCTCTCTCTCACCTCTCTCTCTCAGCCTCACCTCTCTCTCAGCCTCACCTCTCTCTCAGTCTCACCTCTCTTTCTCATCCCCACCCCCTCTCTTTCTCTCATCCCCACCCTCTCTCTCTCATCCCCCCCCCTCTCTCTCTCTCTCTCTCTCTCCCCCCACCGCTCTCTCTCTCATCCCCACCCCCATCTCTCTCATTCTCTCAGCCCCACCACTCTCTCTCTCTCAGCCCCACCTCTCTCTCTCAGCCCCACCGCTCTCTCCCTCTCTCTCAGCCCCACCTCTCTCATCCCCTCTCTCTGTCCACTACCCTCTCTCTCTCAGCCCCCTCTCTGTCCACTACCCTCTCTCTCTGAGCTCCTCTCTCTCTCAGCCCTCTCTCTGTCCACTACCCTCTCTCTCTCAGCCCCACCTCTCTCTCTCTCTCTCAGCCCCACCTCTCTCTCTCTCAGCCCCACCTCTCTCTCTCAGCTCCACCTCTCTCTCTCTCTCAGCCCCATCTCTCTCTCTCAGCCCTGACCTCTCACACCCAGCCTGCCCTGTACCACCCCAGCCTGCTCTGTGCCACCCCAGCCTGCCTTGTACCACCCCAAACAGCCCTATACCACCCCAGCCAGCCCTGTATCACCCCAGCCTGCCCTGTACCACCCCAGCCTGCCCTGTACCACCCAGCCTGCCCTGTGCCACCACAGCCTGCCCTGTACAACCCCAGCCTGCACTGTACCACCCCAAACTTTCCCATGCCACCCCAACTTGCCCTGTGCCACCCCAACTTGCCCTGTACCACCCCAATCTGCCCTATGCCACCATAACTTGCCCTATACCACCCCAACCTGCCCAATGCCACCCTAACTTGCCCTGTACCACCCCAACCTTTCCCATGCCATCCCAATTTGCCCAATGCCACCCTAACTTGCACTATACCACTCCAACCTGCCCTGTGCCACCCTAACTTGCCCTATACCACCCCAACCTGCCCTATGCAACAGTAACTTGCCCTATACCACCCAAAACTACCCTATATCACCCCAACATGCCCTATACCACCTTAACCTGTCCTATACCACCCCACTACACCAACCTGCCACTATATCACTCTATACTACCCTAACCTGCCACTATACTGCCCTATACTATCATTTACAGGGGCTGGTTTGGGGTGCGCCCTGTGCGCTGCCTGCTTGGTGCTGGGCAGCCTAGACAGAGGGGGGGTGACACCATGTTTTACCGCACCGGGTGACACCAACCCTAATGACGCCACTGGGGGGAGGGTCTACAACCCATGTTACACTTCCTTTCATTGTGCAATTCATTTTGCACAGAGTGGCCCCGAACTGCCTTTTCTGGGGCCCCCTGGCGGCTCCTCCCTGCATCAAGTTGCCATGTTGGAGAAGGCTCTCTTAAGGTGGTCACTTGTGTGGGCACGCTCCAGAGTCCTGTTTCTGTGTCCATTCACACAGAATGCAGGACTAGCCTCCCCCAGCCACATTGGATTTAATTGACAACAGCAGGAGCTGCCATCAATCAGAACACGAGACACCAGCTAGAGCTGGTGAGATCGTTCCCAGCCATAGAAGGATTAAGAATGCATTAAGGTGAAAAACCATGAGGCTTTACAATATCGCTTTAAGAGTCAATGGTATATTTACCTAGCATCAAATTATACTCACTTGCAGTTTCTCATTTGACTTTAAGTCACAACACTGTGAACAGAGTGATCGGCCCGGATTCACATACATCGGCGCATATTTGTGCCGCCGTAGCGTATCTCTTTTACGCTACGCCAGCGCAGCATGGAGAGGCATGCACTGCATTCAGCAAGCCATTGCTCACCAATATGAGCCAGCGTAGCGTATTTTCGAAGGCGCAGGCCAGCGTAAGTGTAAGTGGGCGTGACCCCATGCAAATGATGGTCCGAGCGTGGTGCAGTGGTTTACGCCTGGCGTATCACAAATGGCGCATGTGCCGTGACATGGACGTATGTCCCGTACCCCTCTGCGCATGCTCACAACTACGCCCGGCATAATCCCTAAGATACGCCGGCCCACCGCCTACGCCCAGAGCATAAATACGCCCAAACATGCGCCCGTCGAGCGCAAAAGTACACCAGCAGCTTATCTTCCGTGGTGCAGGTACTTTTGCATTCTGAGTGATGTCTGCTCCTGTGACTGAGAGGGAGAGGGAAATCCTGATCTCTGCCATCTCAAGGTACGATGTGTACCTCCATGGCGCTCAGAGTGGCATGACCAGTAAGCATGCCATCGGCCATGAGAGAAGGACCTCTAAGGACATTGCAAAGAAAATAAATGACCTGCTTCGTCAGGTCAGAGATAAGCTGGCCAAGGTGAAGAGGCACGCCAGGGGCACGGGAGGCGGACCAGCCAGTACTGTCAGGCTGACTGCCCATGAGGAGGTGATCGCCCGATGTCTGGAGCGGGATCAGCTGGAGGGCCTGGAGGGCTTTGACTCCGGTGAACAGGCCTTGAGGACAGGTAAGTGTTTTTTATCCCCCATCCGGTGTTTAGCATGTGAGGGGGTGCAAGGGAACATGTGACAAGTGTGTGGGTCCACCAACATGTGAATGCTTTGTGTCATCCACAGATGTGCTGGAGGGAGCGGGGCCATCGTCTGCTGCTGGACACGACCCACGCCATCCCCGGAGGAGTGTGCCCACACCTCTCCTCTAGAGGAAGTTGAGGAGGAGCATGTTGATCTGGAGGAATGTCTCTACCTCAAGGATGATAACATCTTCCCTGGAACCTCCGAGACCTTAACCCCCATCAGGGGAAGCCCCTCGGCCAGCCCCATTAGGGGAAGCCCTTCAAGGGCCAGGCCCATCAGGGGAAGCCCCTCAAGGGCCAGCCCCATCAGGGGAAGCCCCTCAAGAGCCACCCCCATCAGGGGAAGCCCCTCAAGGACCTCCCCGTACAGACAGGAACAAGCCTCTCCAGCCCCCAGGAAGGCTTTGCGGAAGACAAGGGGTGTACCCGAATCCCTACAAGAAGGGCTTGCGGGGGAACAGGCCCACCAGACGCAACACATGGGAGACATTTCCAGCGACCTCCATCGTGTGGCAGACAGCCTGGCCGCCTTTGTTGGGTCCTCGGCCAAGACCCAGGCTGAATGCACAGTGGCTGTGCAGGGCACCGCAGCCACTATGCAGCAGTGCCTCAGCCAACAGGCTGCCCATTCTGTGGCTATTTCGGACTGCATGCAGGAGGTAAATGCAAACTGCGCAGCCATGGTCACCATACTTGCCAACTGTCCCGTTTTTAACGGGACAGTCCCGTCAAATAGGACCTAGTCCCGGCTAATTTAGCCTGCCGGGACTTGTCCCGGTTGTAGGGGTGCAACGGATCGTCACCGATCCGCGGAGCGCTCCGGAGCCTAGGAAAGTCCCCGGCTTCGGCCTAGCTCCGGAGCGGTGGCCATCTTGCTCCACCCAGTGTGCTTGCCAGAGCCCAGAGCACAGCGTGACACGCCTCCCTGCCTCAGCGTGTTGACTTCTGTAGTCAGTGCGCGGAGGCGGGGAGCCATATTACGCCTGTGCTCTGGGCTCTGGCAAGCACACTGGATGGAGAAGATGGGACTGGGCCCTGTCGTTCTGCCGCTGGGGGGGGGGCGGATAGAAACTGATACAGGCAGCCATTCGCAATTTTTCACCGTCATCCAGCCGGGCCAGCCCAGTAGTGTACCATGGGGGTGAGCAGCCAGTGCTCATTCCAAACCTGTCCTCTGCGCAGCTGTGAATGTCATTGCTATCCCAGGGTGACTTCCTCCAGGCTCTGAGTCCAGCAGCCCCTATTATCACTGTGCACAATCAATAAAGCAGACTCCAGTCCTCAGCACCGAAACCCCCCCCACCCCGCCCAGGGACTCCAGTGGTCTGGTCCAGCCCGTCCTGTCCCCCCTGATTCCTCAGGTGGTCCGTGTGTGTGAGTGGGAGGGACGGTGCTCGGTGCAGACGAGCGTGTGGAGGCTGCTGGTGGAGTTCTTGGCCTGCGGGGGAGGAGTGCTTCCTCTTAAGTGAATAGTGATCCATCTCAAAGTGTCTCTTTCCCCATGGCTCAGTTATGTCACCCTCAAGAAGGGACTGGTGGATAGCAGTTATCTATGGATGGAGTCCTGGCCTGGAGTGGTGAGTGAAATCCCCCGATCTACCTTGTGTTTGTGAGGGGAAGTAGTCAGTAGTCTGAGTACTGCAAGACGGAGTGTAGTGGGCAGGTAGGTCAGTGTAGTGGACAGGTAGGTCAGGGTAGTGGACAGTAGGTCAGGGTAGTGGCAGTAAGAATGAGCTCCAGCGTGTTCGCATAGAACACATGCAGAGCACGGCGATGTGCTAATCACAGCCAGGGAGACATTTCCCGATGCTCGGCTGCGGGGATCAAGAAAAGCCCGGAGCCAAAAGAAAAATGAATGCCATAGGCGGAGGGCGGGCATGACGGGGGTTAAGCTGGGAAGAAAAGAGAGAGGGCAGGGGATAGGCTGGGATAACAGGGGAGGGGTAGGGCAGGGCAACATAAAAGGGAAGAGCCCGCCCATATCTGTAACACTGCCCCTGAGTGAATTTTCCAGCATGTCACGCATCAAGGAGCTGCTAGCAGAGCTCAGGGCCGAAGCCTCTTCCAGGGGGCGAGACTGGGTTCAGGAGAACCTGGGGCCTATCATGGATCCGCCTGCGGCGGGTCCGCAGACAAGGGGGAGAGAGTCAGCGCGAGCTAGGCGGTCCAAGCCGCCTGAGCGCTTCTCCCCTGACCTCTCCCCAAGAGCCACGCGCCCAGGGAATCCCGCTACTCGGGCCCCGTCGGGCCCCCCCCCGCCAAGCGCCGCAACGCTCCCGCTGGGGGGGTTACCGGACGGAATCCCCAGCAACAGCGCAGCTCTACGGGCGGCCGATCCAGGAGTTCTGGGTCTGCCGATTCGCCCGTTCGCCGGATGGAACCGGAGCGCGCGGGCCCCTCGCACCACGCGGCCTGTCGCGGGGAGGGGCCTCGGCAGGACGAATCCAGGGCCGCGGACCGCGGGCCTTGTACCTCGGCGGCCGGGTCTCCCAGCCAGATGGAAGGGACGTCGAGAAGGTCAGCAACCAGGAGTGAGGCCTGCAGGGCTGGAGCTAGCCCCCCCGAGCGGGTAAATCGGCGGCGAAATCGGTCGGCGGGTCCGCCGTGAGGAGGAGGGGCCAGGATGCGGCAGGACCTTGCACCTCCAGGGATCCTTCCCCTGGGGGGTTTTCATCGGTGGAGGTCGATCCGGGAGCGGACAGGTCGGAAGGGGAACTTTCCGGATCTGAAGATGAGGGTTTCAACGCGGCGATTGCAGCGGCGGTGGAGTCTGGACGTTCGGCTGGGGCAATACCCCCCAGGCAACCCGGTAAGTCTTCTTTAAGTCACAATGCTACTGCTGGGGACGGAGATGGGGGGGTCAGTGGTAGCCAGGCAGTGAACAGGACGGGCGGTCCTAGGGGGGAGGAGGCTGGGTTTAAGGGGTTCCTAGAGGGGATCAAGGAGCTGGTGTCCCGTTTTGAGCAGGGGGGGGGGAGAAGTTAACCCCGCGGGTGCGTGGGGGACCCCGCAGACTGTTGGTGGGTTAGCGGGTGCGATTTCAGGGATGGCGGATACTGGGGGGGTTCAGCCCGCGGCGCCGGTGGTGTCACCCCCCGCCCTCGCTACGCCAGCGGTGGAAGGGGAAAAGAAAAAAGCGGAAGAGACTGAGAAGGCGACGGTGGAAAGGCAGGACATAGTCAGGCTTGACGACGCGGCCAGGTGCAAAATGTACATATGTTTCGAAGGGCCGTTAGGGACACACTTGAAAGCGGAGGTACGCGAAAAAATAGGTAAGGGTGAGTATGTGGAGATTTTTTCCTTATTGCCCATGTAGAAGTTTAACCTGGACAGGGTGAAACCGGACGACTACAAAAAAGGGGACGAGGAAAAACGTAGGTATCGGCTCATTCCGCGTACTTTCTCAAATTGGCTGCAGGCTTTCGGCATTCTAGCTAGTGTGATTAGCACTAAGAAGCCGGAGTGCGGGGCGGCGCTTTTTGGGTACCAGGATTCTATTGGGGAGGCCTACAGGGTTTATGGGGGCACGGCTTGGCTGCGCTACGATGAACAATTTAGGCAGAGGATGGCTATGCGTCCGGATTTAAGGTGGGACCACAAGGACATAAACTTGTGGGTCCGCCTTATGACGGCTGCACGGGCGCCGAATCAGTTTTTTCGAGACGGGGCCGGCGGGTCGTCTTCCTCTGGACAGTCGGCCAGTAAAACGAAAGGGGTCTGTTGGCAATACAACGCCGGCAACTGCAAGTTTGGGGCGTCATGCAGATTCAAACATGAATGTTCTGGATGCGAGGGATCCCACACCCAGGCGAGATGCTTTAAACAAGGAAAAGGCCGATCAGGTGAGTTTGGCAGCAAAAGGGACGACACCGGTGAGGGTGGAAAAGATGCGCCCGTTTCTAAGTAGATATCCGGACAGACAGGCTGCTCGCTTGCTGGAGGAGGGTTTTGGGGAGGGATTTCGCATTCCGTGCTCTTTACAGGATATTCCGCCGGTTCCTCGGAACTTGAGGTCGGCTTTGCGTCATCCAGACGTGGTTTCGGAGAAACTACGGAAGGAAGTGGCGCTGGGGCGCATGGCGGGCCCGTTCACGGAGGCTCCTTTGCCCGAGTTGGTAGTGTCGCCGTTGGGGGTAGTTCCAAAAAAGGAGCCTAACAAATTTCGGTTGATTCACCACCTCTCTTTTCCGAAAGGGGGGTCGGTGAATGACGCCATAGACCCCGACACCTGTGCGGTTAAGTACACTTCCTTTGATGCGGCGGTGGCCTGGGTGCGGCATTACGGGCAGGGGGCACTGTTGGCCAAGGCCGACGTGGAGGCAGCCTTTCGGCTGTTACCAGTGCACCCCGACAGCTTCCGCTTGTTGGGGTGCACTTGGAATGATGAGTTCTTCATTGATCGTTGCCTGCCCATGGGCTGTTCGATATCATGCGCTCTGTTCGAGCAGTTCAGTTCATTTCTGGAATGGGTGGTCAGGGAAGTATCAGGGGTGAGTTCCATCATCCACTACCTGGATGACTTCCTGTGCGTGGGACCGACCGGATCCAGGACGTGTGCGGTACTGTTAGGGACTTTGGAGCACATGGCAGACTGCTTTGGGGTCCCGTTGGCCCCGGACAAGACAGAGGGGCCGAGGACGGTGATCACCTTTTTGGGGATCACGATAGACTCGGTTGCCATGGAGTGCCGGTTGCCGGAGGGCAAAGTGGAAGCGCTGAAGGAAGATGTGGGAGGTATGGTGGGGTCTCAAAAAGTAACATTGCGAGCTCTCCAATCATTGCTGGGCAAACTCAATTTTGCCTGTCGCATTATACCCATGGGTAGAGCCTTTTGTCGACGGCTGTCGGCCAGCACGGCTGGGGTGCGTTCACCGCACCATTTTATTCGGCTGGGAAAAACGCACAGGCAGGATTTACGGGTGTGGCTCAGTTTTCTTGAGTCCTTTAACGGGAGGGCCATGTGGATGGCGGGGCCGGTTAGCAATTATGACATGGAGTTATTTACAGACGCAGCGGGTTCCACGGGATATGGGGCCTTTTTTCAGGGACAATGGTGTGCGGGCGCTTGGCCGCCTAGTTGGGTACAGGCGGGTTTCACAAAAAATCTGGTGCTCCTGGAATTGTTTCCGGTGGTGCTGGCGGTGGAACTGTGGGGTGAGTCCTTTCGGGATCGAAAGGTTCGTTTCCACATAGACAACATGGGAGTTGTTCAGGTGCTGAATAAAATGTCGGCGTCATCGCCACCGGTGGTGAGGATGTTACAGAGGCTAACTTTACGTTGCATGCAATTGAATATATTTCTTTATGCGGTGCACATCCCCGGGGTTGAAAACGTCATCGCTGATGCGTTGTCTCGTTTTCAGTGGGACAGGTTTCGGGAGTTGGTGCCGGAGGCGGAGAAAAAAGGACTCACCTGTCCCGACGGTCTGTGGAACATTGCCTTGGAGTAGCTCAGGGGTGGATTCGCAGGTCGGTGAGTGAGACAACGTGGGCCGCCTACAGCAAGGTCTGGCAGGAATGGGAAGAGATTGTCCGCGACACTGGGGTTGAAGTCAAGGGTCCGGATGGACGGTTACTAGTGTTGTACTTTGTGGCAAGGTTAATGGAGGGTGGGGTCTCAGTCTCGGGCCTGAATAAGAAAGTGGCGGCGTTGGCATTTCTATTGAAATGGCAGGGGCTACAGGATTTCACTAAAGAATTTTGGGTGAGACAGGCGCTGAAAGGGTATAGACGGGGAAAACCCAACAGGGATGCCAGACGGCCAGTGTCGTTTGGGGTGCTGAAGGGTTTATTCGAATGTTTGCCGGAGGTCTGCGCCTCGGCCTATGAAGTCGCATTATTTCGTGCGGCATTTGCGTTAGCCTTCTTTGGGGCTTTTCGGATAGAGAAGGATAGGGTGACGCTATGGCTGAGGAGATCCAAGACGGATCAATTGGGAAAAGGGAAGAGGGTCATGGTCTTTGGGGTGCCAGGGTCGCCAGTGTGTCCAGTGGGGGCGATAAGTACTTTTATGAAAAATCGCCCGGAGGTTGGGCAGTCTTTCTTGATACACGCAGATGGGTCCCCTTTATCCAAGTTTCAATTCACGGCGGTATTTCGCTCGGGTTTGAGAGTCTTGGGTCTGGCGGACAAGGAATATTCAGCCCACTCGTTTAGAATAGGAGCAGCTACGGAGGCAGCCAGGAATGGTTTGGATGATGAGTCAGTGAAAAAAATAGGGAGGTGGGAGTCTAATAGGTTTAGGATCTATGTACGCCCGCATTTATTAGTCTAGTAGTAAGGGTAAGTGTAACTTTGGGGGGGGTGAGTGATAACTGTGTGGTTGCGAAGCCAAGTAGTGGGGCGGCTGGGTTACGCTGGAGTATTTTCTTTTTGTTTTACAGGTTCGGAGCCGGCATTGATATGGATCATGGGGCACTCATACGTGTATTGGGGGGGCGAAGAGAGCCGAGGCCAGACCTGGAGGTAGACAGCTGGGGTTTCCTAGGGAGGAGGCTAGGATTCGATGGATAGGGGTTCGGGGGATGCTTTGGAGCAGGCTGGTGCCCGAGGTGCATAAATATGCGCGGTTGGACAGAGCGCCCGACGTCTTGGTTTTGCACGTGGGCGGGAACGACCTAGGCCTGAAGTCCATGTTAGACCTGACTAAGGACATAAAGTTTGATGTTCTCAGGTTGCGCATGGCTTTTCCGGAGATGGTGGTTGTATGGTCTGACATGGTGTCTCGCACGTCGTGGCGCCTTGCCAGATCATGGGGGGGCATCAACAGGGCCAGGAGAAAGGTGAATAGGGACATTGGGAGATTCATGGAGAGGAATGGGGGATTGGTTGTCAGGCACAAGGAGCTAGAGGAGGGGACGTGGCGGTATTTACGCAGGGACGGGGTACATTTGACAGACGTAGGAATAGATATGTGGGTGCTAGGGCTGCAGGATGGGATTCAGAGGGCCCTTAGGGTGTGGAGGGTCGCCCAACTGTAAAGGTGTTTACAGTGGTGCGCTGTGGCGGGTGTTGGTCGTGTTGCAGGAGGAGGAAATACCAGGAGAACATGGGCAGGACTTGTCGTTGGTATGGGTCCTGAGGTTTGGGATTACAGCAAGCGGAGGCTTAGCTGCAACTAATGGAAATGGGGCACTGCGGTCAAGTTGTCTTTGAGTCTGGAAGTCGGCTTGAGGCCTGGTATCGGAAGAAGAAGGCCGCAGTGCAGGAATGGTACAAAAGTTCTAATAAAGTTTTCCTCCATTATTGATCACACCCTGGGTTTTGGAACTCTGGTTTTGAGTTATGTTAAACGGTTAATTTTGAATAAAGGAGGCTGCTACGGCCATGTTTACTCCACACCCTCGGTCTGGTCTAAGTTACTGTTAAGGTATAGCAATGCTGGTAAGGGGTACAAATCTGGGATGACATAGATTATACAACAGTCAAGAAAAGCCCGGAGCCAAAAGAAAAATGAATGCCATAGGCGGAGGGCGGGCATGACGGGGGTTAAGCTGGGAAGAAAAGAGAGAGGGCAGGGGATAGGCTGGCATAACAGGGGAGGGGTAGGGCAGGGCGACATAAAAGGGAAGAGCCCGCCCATATCTGTAACACTGCCCCTGAGTGAATTTTCCCACCCACCCTTCCCTAAGCTGATATAAGTTGGTTTGTTTTGGGGGGGTTTGTTGTTTCTTTGTCTTTCCTATATATCCAGATTATGACGTTTGCCTGAGTCGTGGCAGTGGCGGGTGTTGGTCGTGTTGCAGGAGGAGGAAATACCAGGAGGACATGGGCAGGACTTGTCGTTGGTATGGGTCCTGAGGTTTGGGATTACAGCAAGCGGAGGCTTAGCTGCAACTAATGGAAATGGGGCACTGCGGTCAAGTTGTCTTTGAGTCTGGAAGTCGGCTTGAGGCCTGGTATCGGAAGAAGAAGGCCGCAGTGCAGGAATGGTACAAAAGTTCTAATAAAGTTTTCCTCCATTATTGATCACACCCTGGGTTTTGGAACTCTGGTTTTGAGTTATGTTAAACGGTTAATTTTGAATAAAGGAGGCTGCTACGGCCATGTTTACTCCACACCCTCGGTCTGGTCTAAGTTACTGTTAAGGTATAGCAATGCTGGTAAGGGGTACAAATCTGGGATGACATAGATTATACAACAGTCAAGAAAAGCCCGGAGCCAAAAGAAAAATGAATGCCATAGGCGGAGGGCGGGCATGACGGGGGTTAAGCTGGGAAGAAAAGAGAGAGGGCAGGGGATAGGCTGGCATAACAGGGGAGGGGTAGGGCAGGGCGACATAAAAGGGAAGAGCCCGCCCATATCTGTAACACTGCCCCTGAGTGAATTTTCCCACCCACCCTTCCCTAAGCTGATATAAGTTGGTTTGTTTTGGGGGGGTTTGTTGTTTCTTTGTCTTTCCTATATATCCAGATTATGACGTTTGCCTGAGTCGTGGCAGTGGCGGGTGTTGGTCGTGTTGCAGGAGGAGGAAATACCAGGAGGACATGGGCAGGACTTGTCGTTGGTATGGGTCCTGAGGTTTGGGATTACAGCAAGCGGAGGCTTAGCTGCAACTAATGGAAATGGGGCACTGCGGTCAAGTTGTCTTTGAGTCTGGAAGTCGGCTTGAGGCCTGGTATCGGAAGAAGAAGGCCACAGTGCAGGAATGGTACAAAAGTTCTAATAAAGTTTTCCTCCATTATTGATCACACCCTGGGTTTTGGAACTCTGGTTTTGAGTTATGTTAAACTGTTAATTTTGAATAAAGGAGGCTGCTACGGCCATGTTTACTCCACACCCTCGGTCTGGTCTAAGTTACTGTTAAGGTATAGCAATGCTGGTAAGGGGTACAAATCTGGGATGACATAGATTATACAACAGTCATGGATTATGCAAGAACGGGCTGCCATCAGTCAATCAGATGTGGCCCAGAAGTTGATTGACAGCATGCCAGGGTCACTTGCAGAGGTCTTGAAGAAAAAGAGTCAACACTGCAAATATTGACTCTTCACATAAACTTGTGTAATTGTAACTTGTGTAATGTAATTGTCAATAAAAATTTGACACAAGGAATGAGACACTACCAGAATTGTGTTGGATGGGATCCGATGATTAAAAAAATTGAGAGACAGGAAAGGTGAGGTATTTTTTGCAACATATGCTTTTTTACATGTTCTCACAGCTGTGATGTGAAAAGTACTTTTTCTTACCCAGTCCTCTGCTCCTCCAGCAGAAGGCACTCCTCTTTGTTTTGGTAGTGGGTTGTCCCTTGGCGACCTCATGTCCAATGTAGGGCTACGGGCTCTGCATTGATCTTGATGACATAAGAGTAATTTAGACCAGTGTTTCTCAACTCCAGTCCTCAAGGCACCCCAACAGGTCATGTTTTCAGGCTTTCCATTATATTGCACATCTGATTTGATCAGTTTAACTGCCTTAGTAATTAACACAGCCATTTAATCTGAGGGAAATCCTGAAAACATGACCTGTTGGGGCGCCTTGAGGACTGGAGTTTAAGTGGAGGTTCACCCTAAAACCTTTTTTTTTAACATTAGATTGAGGCTCGTTTTGTCAAGGGGAATCGGGTGTTTTTTTTAACAATCAAAGCCGTACTTACCGTTTTAGAGATATATCTTCTCCGCCACTTCCGGGTATGGGCTGCGGGACTGGGTGTTCCTATTTGATTGACAGTCTTCCGACAGGCTTCCGACGGTCGCATACATCGCGTCACGATTTTCCGAAAGGTGCCGTATAGAGCCGCACCGACGTTCGGCTTCTTTCGGCTACTCGTGACGCGATGTATGCGACCGTCGGAAGCCTGTCGGAAGACTGTCAATCAAATAGGAACGCCCAGTCCCGCAGACCATACCCGGAAGCGGCGGAGACGATCGCTCTCTAAAACGGTAAGTACTGCTTCGATTTTAAAAAAAACTACCCAATTCCCCTTGACAAAATGAGCATTAATCTAACGTTAAATTTTTTTTTTCTGGTGAACTCCCGCTTTAAGAAACACTGCCTTAGACTTCTGGCATGCAGGGGAGAGGATTCTGCAGAGACCAGTCTAGCAGCATAGAGAAGCCTGCAGGACTACTTTATCTGGTTCCTAATACATAAACAAAAATCAACTCTTGCAGTACAGACACAGCCTTGCTGCAGGGGAGGACTGTTTCGTTTTTTAGTATTTAGCATTAAAACCCACCCATCAGAAGAGTCACTTTACCACAAGGAATCCAGGAAGTAGAGTGAGTCTACAATTCTATTGTGTGAAACAGCTGTTGCAGGCATGCCTTTAGGTGTACATTTTCCCTGCCCAGCCCTTAAAAGGGTTGTAAAGGTAATCCCCCCCCCCCCCCAAATAGCTTCCTTTACCTTAGTGCAGTCCGCCTTCACTTACCTCATCCTTCGATTTTGCTTTTAAATGTCCTTATTTCTTCTGAGAAATCCTCACTTCCTGTTCTTCTGTCTGTAACTCCACACAGTAATGCAAGGCTTTCTCCCTGGTGTGGAGAAAGCCTCTTGAGGGGGGAGGGGGCAAGCAGGAGGGTCAGGACGCTATCTACTTTGCAGATAGAGAAAGGAGCTGTGTGTTGAAAAAGTATTCATACCCCTTGAAAGTTCCCACATTTTGTCATGTTCCAACCAAAAACATACATGTATTTTATTGGGATTTTATGTGATAGACCAACACACTTTGATATTTTTTTTACAAATAAATATGTGAAAACAGTGGTGTGCATTTGCATTCAGGCTCTTTAGGCCTCCTCCACACGAGGAGGACTCCGCCGCTACAGAGTCCGCCAGCTCCCGCCGGCTCAGCAGGGGATCTCTCCGTTGATCAGAATGGCCCAGTCAAAGTCCAAATCCAATTGAGAATCTGTATCAAGACTTGAAAATTGCTGTTCAGAGACGCTCTCTATACAACTGACAGAGCTTGAGCTATTTTGCAAAGAAGAATGGGAAAAAATGTCACTCTCTAGATGTGCAAAGCTGGTAGAGACATCCCCCAAAAGACTTGCAGCTGTAATTGCAGTGAAAGATGGTTCTACAAAGTATTGATTTGGGGGGGGGGGGGGGGGCTGAATACAAGGTGCAAAAGGTTTAGGCAGGTCTGAAAAAATGCTGAAATTAAGATTGCTTTCAGAAATAGAAGTTTTAATAGTCTATTTACAGTACATCAATTAACAAAATGGAAATTAAATGAACAGAAGAGAAATCCAAATCAAATCAATATTTGGTGTGGCCACCCATTGTCTTCAAAACAGCATCAATTCTTTCTAGGTACACTTGCACACAGTTTTTGAGGGAATTCGGCAGGCAGGTTGTTCCAAACATCTTGGAGAACGAACCACAGATCTGTCGAAGTAGGCTGCCTCTCTCCTCATGTAATTCCAGACAGACACAATGATGTTGAGATCAGGGCTCTGTGGAGACCAAACTATCACTTCCAGGACTCCTTGTTCTTCTTTACGCTGAAGATAGTTCTTAATGACATTTGCTGTATGTTTGGTTGTTCTGCTACAGAAAAAATGTGGAGCCAATCACATGACTCCCTATTAGTATTATGTATTATGGCACCAACATCCCCATTGTAAATGTGAAAACATGGAATAGGAGATTTGGGACAGTAATACCAATGCTTGTAACACGTTCGATTAAAAAAAAAAATATTTATTTAACCACTTGAGGACCCCTTCACGCCGATATACGTCGGCAGAAGGGCACGGCTGGGCACAGGCACGTACAGGTACGTTGCCTTTAAGAGCCTGGCCGGTGGGGCACTCGCGGCATAGTCCTGCCGGTGTCCCGCCATCGGGTCACAGGAGCTGAAGAACGGGGAGAGGTGAGTGTAAACAAACCTTCCCCGTTCTTCTCTGTGGCTTGTCACTGATTGTCTGTTCCCTGTCATAGGGAATGACGATCATTGATGTCACACGTCCAGCCACGCCCCCCTACAGTAAGGGACACACCTAACCCCTTTAGCGCCCCCTAGTGGTTAACCCCTTTACTGCCATTGTAATTTTTACAGTAATCAGTGCATTTTTATAGCACTTTCCGCTGTGAATATGACAATGGTCCCAAAAATGTGTCAAAAGTGTCCGATGTGTCTGCCATAATGTCGCAGTCATGAAAAAAATCGCTGAACGCCGCCATTACTAGTAAAAAAAAAAAATATTAATAAGAATGCCATAAAACTATCCCCTATTTTGTAAACGCTATTTGTGATTTTTTTTACCGAAAATATGTAGAAGAATATGTATCGGCCTAAACTGAGGAAAAAAAATGTTTTTTTATATATTTTTGGGGGATATTTATTATAGCAAAAAGTTAAAAATATTGAATTTTTTCTAAAATTGTCGCTCTATTTTAGTTTATAGCGCAAAAAATAAAAACCGCAGAGGTGATCAAATACCACCAAAAGAAAGCTCTATTTGTGGGAAAAAAGGAACGGCAATTTTGTTTGGGAGCCACGTCGCAGGACTGCGCAATTGTCAGTTAAAGCGACGCAGTGCCGAATCTAAAAAAGGGGCCAGGTCCTTTACATGCATAATGGTCCAGGTCTCAACCACTTAACGACCCCTTCACGCCGATATACGTCGGCAGAATGGCACGGCTGGGCACATCAACGTATAGGTACGTTGTCCTTTTGGCCCAGCCGTGGGGTCGCGGGCCCGCGCCCGCGGTGCGCTCCCGCGACCAGGTCCGAAACTCAGTGACCGCGGGACTCGCGGACCCGATTGCTGCTGGAGTCCCGCGATCGGTCCACGGAGCTGAAGAACGGGAAGAGCCTTCACTGTGGCGGCGTCATCGATTGTGTGATCCCTTTTATAGGGGGACACAATCGATGATGTCACACCTACAGCCACACCCCCCTACAGTTGTAAACACACTTGAGGTCACACATAACCCCACCAGCGCCCCCTGTGGTTAACTCCCAAACTGCAATTGTCATTTTCACAATAAACAATGCATTTTAAATGCATTTTTTGCTGTGAAAATGACAACGGTCCCAAAAATGTGTCAAAATTGTCCGAAGTGTCCGCCATAATGTCGCAGTCACAAAAGAAATCGCTGATCGCCGCCATTAGTAGTAAAATTTTTTTTTATAAAAATGCAATAAAACTATCCCCTATATTGTAAACGCTATAAACTTTGCTCAAACCAACCCATAAACGCTTATTGCGATTTTTTTTACCAAAAATAGGTAGAAGAATACGTATCGGCTTAAACTGAGGACATTTTTTTTTTATATATATATTTTTGGGGGTATTTATTATAGCAAAAAGTTAAAAATATTGGGGTAGATTCAGGTACAGCTGCGCGCTCCTTACGGAGGCGCAGTGTACCCTTTTTACCCTGCGCCTACGCAAATTATTTGCGCTATGCTTCATTCATGAAGTAGTAGCCACGTAATTTGCGTGGGCGCTCCTCAAAAATGCCCTGCGTAAGGGCGCCTAATGTAAATGATCCCGTAGGGGGCGGGAATCATTTAAATTAGGCGCGTTCCCGCGCCGAGCGTAGAGCGCATGCTCCGTCGGGAAACTTTCCCGACGTGCATTGCGGTAAATGACGTTGCAAGGACGTCATTTGCTTCAAAGTGAACGTGAATGGCGTCCAGCGCCATTCACGATTCACTTACGCAAACGACGTAAAATTTAAACCTTGCGACGCGGGAACGACGGGTATCCTTAGCATTGACTGCCCCTGCTTTTAGCATGTGCAGCCTTACGCGAAACCCGATGTACGCAAACGACGTAAACTGCGTACGCAGGGCTCGCGTAGGGTTGTGAATCGGGAAAGCCCCCTAGCGGCCAACTTAAGAATGCAGCCTACGATATGACGGCATAAGGAGGCTTATGCCAGTCATTTCTTAGGCTGCCGTCGGCGTAACGAGGTTCCTGAATCAGAAGCATTCGTAACGCCAGCGCAAGTAAGCAATTGCGCTGCGTAACTATGGTTACGCAGACACAATTGCTTCTTGAATCTAGGCCATTGCATTTTTTTTCAAAATTGTTGCTCTATTTTTGTTTATAGCGCAAAAAAAAAACGCAGAGGTGATAAAATACCACCAAAAGAAAGCTCTATTTGTGGGAAAAAAATTACGCCAATTTTGTTTGGGAGCCACGTCGCACGACCGCGCAATTGTCAGTAAAAGCGACGCAGTGCCGAATCGCAAAAAGGGGCAAGGTCCTTTAGCTGCATTTTGGTCCGGGTCTTAAGTGGTTAAATGACATAGAAAAAGATATTAAAAAACATTTCATACAGTACATGGGCATACATTTAGTATAAAGGATACGATTAAATGGATTATATTGTTGTTTCCATGCTATTAGTTTAACGTGTTTCGGAACAGGCATGGTATCGTAGCTACTGCATGAGTAAACAAACATACATTGTGAGACGGTACTAAAATTTGGGGAACTTTTGCCTGGAACTAGAGTGATGCTTCTGTGTGCATTTTTTGTATTCAACGCAATGATGTATAGATTTATATATAGTGTAACAATATATTTTTGTACAGTCTCACAATGTATGTTTGTTTACTCATGCAGTAGCTACGATACCATGCCTGTTCCTAAGGAAGCCTCATGGCAAAACATGTTGAACTAGTAGCGTAGAAAGAGCAATATAATCCATCTAATCATGTCCTTTATACTAAATGGACGCCCATGTACTGTATGAAATGTTTTATAATATATTTTTCTATGTGATTTAAATAAATATTACATTGGTATTACTGCTCCCAAAAAGTCCCAAATCTCCTATTCCATGTTTTTTCATTTACAATGGGAATGTTGGTGCCATAATACAAATTTGGTTTAATCCTGGACTTGACCCCATACCACACCAGCCTTTGTATATTAGGGTGGATTTAAAACACCCATGAGAAACATTTTGTGGTCAACACCAGCAAGTATGTTGTTTTTCTAGATTGATTTTTTTATTATTATTTGTATTTTCTAAATTTTCATTTGGATTGATAGACTGAGCTTAGAATTTTCTTTATAGCTTTGTGCATTAGTGCCAAAAGGAGTGTTTTTCACTTTTCGTGATAGTATGGGCAGAAGGTGACCAAACAATGACAGACTACCGTGGGAAGGCCTGGGATGGTTTTATAACTGAGGTAAAATCTTTATAACTGAGGTAAAACAGGCCCATTCCAAAGATGCAGTTTCAGAGGTGGATGTTCAGAGACTGGCAGAGAAAAAAACCTTGGATGTTTTGGCATAGAGACTATTTTTATAAATTTATTGAGATCAACATGATCCGCTGGGGCCTAAGTATTCAAATATTCCCTAACGTTGGGAAAGTTGAACCAGATGTAAAAAAAAAAGCCTGGGAATCGAATTTACAGTCTTGTAACTTGACCATGATGCAGATCCTACGTAATCAGTATGACTCTGACAACTCAGATCTGGACAAGGAAATACAGGGGTGGCAGGATGATCATAAAACCCTGACCTCCTTTGAGGGTTATCCTGATAGAGATAAGAAATTGACTAAATCACTAAATATGCTACTGACCTTATTAAGAAAAAGGAAAGCAAGTTTTCCAGGGATAAGAAAGTGTATGATGGGGAACAGGCATACAAATGGTTTTAACAGACCACATACCACCGTAGAGGCCATTACAGGCTGGAACTACCAGCGACAAATTTTGATAGAATGGAATCTGATATTTCTTCTTTGTCCTCGCTATCCTTTGCTCCATTAGGTCTACATCAAGATAGAGGGCCAGATCCACAAAAGGGATACGACGGCGTATCTACTGATACGCCGTCGTATCCCTGTTTCTATCTTTGGAACTGATCCACAGAATCAGTTTTCAATAGATAGGCAGAAGATCCGACATGTGTAAGGGACTTACACTGTCGGATCTTAGGATGCAGTACCTCGGCCGCCGCTGGGGGCATTTCTCGTCGAAATGCCGCTTCGGGTATGCAAATTAACACTTACGGAGATCCACGAAGCTTTTACGCTTCGTTTTTTCTCCGTAAGTATTAGTTTTCAAACACAAAATTAGGGCTGCTTTTACAAGGCCTAAACTGTTTATTAACAGGATTTAAGTTACACAGCCGAAAATTTCTAGGTAAGTGCTTTGTGGATCGGGCACTTAGGTAGAAATTTTGCGGCGGTGTAACTTAAATGGGAATATTTAAGTTACGGCGGCTGGCTGTGGATCTGGCCCAGAGTTTCTAATGCATCTAACAAAATGAAGAATGATGGAGAAAACAACTTACCTGGGCAACCAAGGAAAACGCATGTACCCAATAAGGATAAAATGTCAGTCTCACCGCCCACAGAATGGCACAGCACCGAGCACACCGAATATTGGTAATACGTTGAGTAATGTGTCTATGTCACTTTCCTCATCAATAGGAAGCACCAGCATGGCCTCACAGCCTATAGACCCAAATTCTCAGCAGATGAATGAATCACGCACTACTGTATTTAATTCTGCCAATGCTTCAGAATCAAAGAAGGCACCGGCCACCACACAAACACCCCTTAAACCAATTAGTTTGAACCCAAGTAATTGGGCCCGACCCCCACTCATCTGAGGATCGGGACAAATATGACATCATTAATCTATTATCCTATCCTCTATCTGAAGATGAGGCCGAGGTATTAAAGCTTAGTGAAGGACATGCATTTATTTGTCAGACACCTTATGTATAAGGTTCTTTATGATAAAGATCAGAAGGACACTTCAATTCCCACCTTTGACAAATCGCTACTGGAAAATGTCACAATGGAGTACTTGAAAGCTTTCCAAGACCTTATGGACCTCTGGGATAAGAGCAACCCAGAGGAGGAGGAGCTACCAGTCACCACAATGGAACAGGTTCCATGTGTAACCCCCTCCTGGAACACACCAGAATATATCCCACCCAGATCATACAAATTGAAGTCCAAATCCTTTCCTATCCTACAGGGGAACCCCAATATCTGGGCTTTTTTATTTCAGGTAACCAAGGCAATAGAGGCCACCAATTGGAAATCGGGACCTCACCCTAACTTAGCATCACATTTAAGACAGGCCATTAAATCACTAAAAAACAGCAAACACATCATCATTAAACTCTCTCATAAGGGTGGTAATCTTGTTATTATGAACATCGAGGGATATGGAAAGACATGTCATGATTGTCAGGTCACCTGTGGCCAGGGGACAAGTGCACCCCGTTGGGGTCAGGGATGCAACACAGGGTAGTGAACCCTATGGCCGACTGCTGCGATCAGAGAGGAAGCGTGAGCCCAAGATTCCCCAGGGCGCGGAGTCTAAGACCCAGCTTTGTGTTCACCAGAGCCTCTGGTGGTGAGGATGGCCTTCGGCGCAGCTGGATCCAAGTCGCGACCCCTGGGGTCCCCAAGGTCACGCTCCACAAGGAGAGAGGGGAAGCAGCAACCAGGACAAGCGATAGTGATGGGTAAGCCGAGGTCGGGGCAAAAGGCAGTCAAGGGTAATCAAGGAACAGGCCAAGGGTAAGGGAAAGAGGCAAACAGGAGAAGTCAGAGATGAGCCAAGGTCGGTACACAGGAAGGTAAACGTAGCACACTGCAGACAGGAACAAGCTACAAACAAAGGTTGAACAGCACCGCAGACGCAGTGGTTAATATAGGCTTCCTGGGATGGTCTGGGGTCAAGCCATCCAGGGAGGAAGGTGATAAAAGACAGCCAGAAAAGGTCAGGCCTCTAATGAACACATGGAGACAGGTAACCTGCCAGACTTTATTGCATATCCATGACAGTACCCTCCCTCTTATGGCCCCTCCCCCTCCCTAGCTTGGGCCCAGGCTTAAAGGGAAATCTCAGATGAAACCTCCTCAACAGACGAGGTGCAAAGACCTCAGATGCTGCGATCCAAGATGCCTCCTCAGGACCTAACCCTCTCCAATGCACAAGATACTGAAGAATGCCTCTACAGAGACGAGAATCCAGAACATTGACCAGAACCGAAGTAGAGAGAGGACGAGAGGATTTATTGAGGACCAAAGGCCATTTGGGAATAAGCAAGGGCATGAGAGGATCAACAGGAATCTGAGGGGGGTTCCCCAGACCCCTAAAGATGAACTGGGGATCTAGCACAGGACCATCAGACTGGGCAGAGGTCAGAGGAACCCTGAGATCAGGTTGGTTAGAAGGTGACACGACACAGGAGTCTAGCTGGATAGCATAAAAACCAGCAGAATGCAGAAAGCCCTGAAAACGTAGAAAACCCTAGTTGGCTGAATGAGGCAATCTATCAACAGGATGGATTGAGCCCCTTAGACAGGTTGCAGAAGGTCCTGAACAAGAAAAAGTAGGAGGCTCACTGGGCATGGGCTGGCCTGGCATAGCTGATGCAGAGGTCGATTGAATAGCATAGTCAGGTGTAGTGACTACACGAATCGCATCACAATGCATAGCGACTGCAAAACTTGAAGACAAGTTAGCCTGGCTGTGCGTTTTAGGGACAGACAATGGTAACCTGGAGTGAATGATCGGCTCAGGTTCACTGGCGGACTCCTCATCCAGAGTGCCACATTGGCTAGAAAGTGCATTAGCCTGACTATTGCAGGACACATTCCGGACACCACTACATGCGGTAGGAAGAGCAAAAGATACTGGAATGGTGGCAACAGGAAGTTTCTCTTTTGGGGCAACCTTGGGTAGGCAGGACGTGAACAGGAGGGACCCCAAGCCAGGATCTGTCCGGCAGTCCAGTCAATGTGTGGAGAATGGAGCCTTAACCAAGGAAGACCCAAAACAATAGGAGCTGAGGCCTTAGGTAGGATAAGGAAGGATATCCACTCCTGGTGAAGTGTCCCTACTGACATCTTAACAGGGAGTGTCTGGAAGCGAATAGGACCCCCTGGGAAAACAGTGCCATCAATCGCCAAGACCACCAATGGCGTGGTGAGGGGCAAGAGGGTAAGTCTCAAGGATGATGCGATTTCCCAGTCCATGAAGTTGCCAGCGGCTCCGGAATCCAGATATGCCAAGACCGAATGAGAAGAAGTACCAAGATGAAGGGATACAGAAAGAGAAGACGAGAAGGTGAAGGTGATATTTCTGGGTCCAATACTCCACCTTTCAGATGTATTGAACACGAGCGTTTCTCCGGGTGAAGAGAGCAAGTGTCATGAAAATGACCTTTGCCCCCACAGTAGAGACACAGGCCCAGAGTTCTGCGCTTAGCACGTTCCTCGGGAAATAGCCTGGTCCGACCCAGCTGCATGGGTTCCTCAGCTGGCAGGAGATGCTCCACGGGTCAAAGAGAGGGGAGCTCAGGCTGACTAAGGACCAAGGAATGCTGGCGTCGCCTTTCTAGGGTCCTTTCCTGAAACTGAATATCTATCTGGTTACACAAGGAGATCACTCCGTCCAGATCATTGGGGATGGTTCTTCCTGCTAATTCATCCTTCACTCTATCAGAAAGGCCATGCAAAAAGGTTGCGACTAAGGCCTCATTGTTCCAGCTCAATTCAGTTGAGAGGATACGGAACTGAAGAGCATATTGTCCCACTGAACGGGATTCTTGACGTAAAAGGGCGCTGGCCGCTGAAGAGACACAAGCCTGTTCTTCGAAGATATTCCGAAAAAGTTTCAAGAAAACAGACAGGCTAGAAACCACTGGATCATTCAGTTCCCACAGAGGGGCAGCCCAGGCTAAAGCTTCACCGGAGAGGAGAGAAATGATATAGGCTGTCTTAGCCCGATCAGACAGAAAGTGTTGGGGCAGGAGCTCAAAATGAATAGTGCATTGGCTAAGCAACCCCCTGCAGGCCTTGGAGTCTCCAGAAAAACGGATTGGAGGTGGTAGTTTCAGTGAATGTGACTCTGCGACTGGTGCGACAGGCGCAGCCACTGGTTGTACTTGGGGTTGCGGATTTGGGGTTCCCAACGAGGTCTGAAGCTGATCAAAGCGGGAAGCCAGATCCTGTAGGAAATGCATCACCTGAGTCTGATTAGCTTCATGCTTCTTGAGTCTGCGAACAATGCCCTGTAATGGATCGCCTGCGGGGAGCGGCACGTCGGCCGGATTCATGGCTGTTCAAACTGTCAGGTCACCTGTGGCCAGGTGACAAGTGCACCCCGTTGGGGTCAGGGATGCACCACAGGGTAGTGAACCCTATGGCCGACTGCTGCGATTAGAGAGGAAGCGTGAGCCCAAGATTCCCCAGGGCGTGGAGTCTAAGACCCAGCTTTGTGTTCACCAGAGCCTCTGGTGGTGAGGATGGCCTTCGCCGCAGCTGGATCCAGGTCGCGACCCCTGGGGTCCCCAAGGTCACGCTCCGCAGGGAGAGAGGGGAAGCAGCAACCAGGACAAGCGATAGTGATGGGTAAGCCGAGGTCGGGGCAACAGGCAGACAAGGGTAATCAAGGAACAGGCCAAGGGTCAGGGAAAGAGGCAAACAGTTGAAGTCAGAGACGAGCCAAGGTCGGTACACAGAAGGGTAAACGTAGCACACTGCAGACAGGAACAAGCTACAAACAAAGGTTGAACAGCACCGCAGACTAGCAGTGCAGTGGTTAAAGGGGAGTTCCACCCACAATTTCACTTTTTAAATATAAATACCCCTGTAATACACAAGCTTAATGTAGTCTAGTAAAGTTAGTCTGTAAACTAAGGTCCGTTTTGTTAGGTTGTTAGAGCATTTAGTTAGTTTAAATAGGCTATTTGCAAGGACTACTGGGATACATGATGCCTATCCCAGAAACCCTTGCGAATAGCCTTGTGACTTAATAGCCTAGGCTAATAAGGAGGAGGAAGTAATGAAGGACTACAAAATAAAGGTATTTACAAGCAACAAAATAAATAAAAATTGTCCATTCTGAACACTATGAGATTAGGGCATGCAGCACAGACAAACATAAAAAAATTAGTGGAACTCCACTTCCTGGGATGGTCTGGGGTGGAGCCATCCAGGGAGGAAGGTGATAAAAGACAGCCAGAAAGGGTCAGGCCTCTAATGAACACATGGAGACAGGTAACCTGCCAGACTTTATTGCATATCCATGACAATGATATTATTCATAACAACACTTGGTACAGACAGGTACCAGTATCTTTTATCTCACAGTGTGTCAAAAAGTACAAGGATATCTTGATACGTGCCTCTCAGAAAGGGATGATAGACACAAACACTTTCAAATTCTTGAACACTTCGTGTCCAAGAATTCCAACATTCTATACTTTGCCCAAAGTCCACAAAAGTTTGGTCTCTCCCCAGGACTTCCCATAATATCAGGTTGCAACTCGCTTACTGAAAATGGCAGTCGCATTAGCGATGAATATCTATACCAACATGTCAAGGGATTATTTTTCCATGTAAAGGACACCATTGAACTCTAGAAAATTATAGAGGGACTACAATTCCCTACTGGAGCTTGGTTAGATGCGATAGACATAGAAGCCCGGTACAATTCCATCCCACACACACAAGATATACAGGTAGTTTGTGAAATCCTGGGTGAGCGTGACCTGGATTTTCGTAAGTACAATGAATTCATCATTGAAATGTCAATGTTCATTTTAACACACTATTTTTTTATTTTCAAATGCTCCCATTACTTCCAGGTGCAGGGTGTTGCTATGGGAGCTAGGTGTGCTCCCTCTCATGCAAACCTGTACCTGGGGGGGGGGGGGGTAGGAGTGTGATCTGTTTGCCGATGAACATCTGTTGACCGAACTTAATAATATTATATCTTGGTATCGCTATATAGATGACGTCTGGGCAGAATGGTATGGTATGGGCAGAATGGTATGGGCAGAATCAAAAGAGGAACTGTTAGGATTTTTGGACAGCTTGGAGCAGAAATAATACAATCTTACGTTTACGTACAATTTTCATCTGGAAAGTATCACCTTTCTAGATATAGAAATCTTTCTCAGCAAGGCAGGGGTTCTCTGTTCGCGCTTGTACAAAAAAAACCCGGCCAGCAACACAGTGTTGCATGCTAGCAGTTCACACCCAGAACCATTGTTAAAAAGCATTCCCTATAGTACATTTTTAGGATTAAGACGTAACTGTACTGTGGACAAAGTTTTCAGAGGGAAGCTAATGCGCTGCAGGAGTTCCTTCGGATAAGGGTCTACAGCAAGAACTGCCTCAGGAGAGCGTTCAATAAAGTAAGAGCCTTAGACAGACACAGTTTGATTTATAAGTCTAAAAAAATTACACAAACCTCATCCACCAGAATAATTACCAAGTATGATGAGCAACATGCAAAAGTTTGGACCACTGTGTCTCTAAGTGATCTAGATCTAGATCACTTAGAGACACATTGGTAGCAAGACATTACACGTGTGGAGATTAGGGATGAGCTTCGAGTTCGAGTCGAGCTCATGTTCGACTCGAACATTGCCTGTTTGCCTATTCGGGGAACAACGAACAATTAGGGGTGTTCGCGGCAAATTCGAAAAGCCGCGGAACACCCTGTTAAAGTCTATGGGAGAAATCTAAAGTGTTAATTTTAAAGGCTAATATGCAATTTATTGTCCTAAAAAGTGTTTGGGGACCTGGGTCCTGTCCCAGGAAACATGTATCAATGCAAAAAAAGTTTTAAAAACTGCAGTTTTTTCAGGAGCAGGGAATTTAATAATGCTAAAAGTGAAACAATAAAAGTGTAATATTACTTTAAATTTCGTACCTAGGGGGGGTGTAAAGTCAGCATGTGAAAAAGCGCATGTTTCACGTACATAGAACTGTCCCTGCACAAAGTGTCATTTCTGAAAGGAAAAAAGGCATTTAAAACCGGCTTTGCGGCTCTAATGAATTGTCGGCTCTGGAAATTCAGAGATGATTCATTCATAAAAAATAAAAAAGCTGGGGGTCCCCCCAAATTCCATTAACAGGCCCTTCAGGTCTGATATGGATATTAAGGGGAACCCCGCCGTCAATTAAAAAAAAAAAATGACGTGGGCTTCCCCCCAAATATCCATACCAGACCCTTCAGGTCTGGTGTGGATTCTAAGGGGAACTCCACCCCAAATTTAAAAAAAAAATGGCGTGGAGTTCCCCCAAAAATCCACACCAGACCCTTATCCGAGCACGTTAACCTGGCCGGCCGCAGAAAAGAGGGGGGGACAGAGTGCGGCCCCCCCTCTCCTGAACCGCACCAGGCCACATGCCCTCAACATGGGGAGGATGTCCCCATGTTGATGGGGACAAGGGCCTCATCCCCACAACCCTTGCCCGGTGGTTGTGGGGGTCTGCGGGCGGGGGGCTTATCAGAATCTGAAAGACCCCTTTAACAAAGGGGACCCCCAGATCCTGGCCCTCCCCCTATGTGAATTGGTAATGGGGTACACTGTACCTCTACCATTTCACGAAGGAAGTGTAAATAGTTAAAAAAAAAACACACAGACACCGTAGAAAAAAAATCCTTTATTAATAAAAATAAAAATAAAAAAATCCAGCGATGTGAATCCACTCTCGGCCTGGGCCCCGCTCCAACGTTGTCTTCTATCCTGCGACAGATGATCTCTCCAGCGATGAACAGGTGATCAGCGGTCCGGTCCAGCAATGAGAAGATCCATCCGTCCAGAGCGCAGCAGGCGAGCTCCACTCTCCGCTGGACACAGCCCAGCGGAATGACGCGCTGGAGCTGTGACATTTCTTATATAGGGGAAACGGCCACCCGTCACGTGACCCCGCCCCCTCTGACGCACCCTCATACATCACTGGGAAAGCCCGGTCTTTCCGGGTCTTTCCCAGTGACGTTTTTTTTTTAAATTTGGGGTGGAGTTCCCCTTAAAATCCACACCAGACCTGAAGGGTCTGGTATGGATATTTGGGGGGAACCCCACGTCATTTGTTTTTTAAATTGACGGTGGGGTTCCCCTTAATATCCATTCCAGACCTGAAGGGCCTGTTAATGGAATTTGGGGGGACCCCCAGCTTTTTTATTTTTATTTTTTATGAATGAATCATCTCTGTAATTGCCAGAGCCGACAATTCATTAGAGCCGCAAAGCCAGTTTTAAATGCCTTTTTTTCTTTCAGAAATTACACTTTGTGCAGGGACAGTTCTATGTACGGGAAACATGCGCTTTTTCACATGCTGACTGCACCCCCCTAGGTACGAAATTTAAAGTAATATAAATAAAGTAATATAAATAAAATTATTGTTTCACTTTTAGCATTATTAAATTCACTGCTCCTGAAAAAACGGCCGTTTTTAAAACTTTTTTTTGCATTGATACATTTATTATTTATTTATTTATTAAAATGCTTATAAAACAACAGCGCAGTCTTACACACGTGCCTCAATGCGCTGGCGGGATAAAAACAGAACAAAAAAGGGGCGAAAACTACATCGACCAAACAAGTGACAATAAAACAATAACAATCAGCGAACAAGAAAATATAAAACATACAAAGTTAAATATATAAAATTTAGAGCTATTAGAATACATAATATTTAAGTCACCCCGAAAGCCTGGATATATAGCCATGTTTTTAACAATCTCCTAAACTTTAGGAGATCATTTTCCAGTCTTATGTGAAGGGGCAAGGAGTTCCAGAACTGAGCTCCTTGAACTTCCAGGGTCCTCCCACCACATTTGTTTTTAGCAAATTTGGGGATGTTCAACAAAGCCAAATTCTCAGATCGCAGCGATCTGGTAGGCACATGTCTGATGAATTTTTCTCTGAGATAGCCCGGTCCAAAACCATGGATGGCCTTATGCACAAGACACCCCGTCTTGAACTGAGCCTGTTGTGCCACGGGCAGCCAGTGTAAGGCTTGTAGGGATGGAGTGATGTGATCGTACCGGCCCACGCCCGTGAGTAGCCTGGCAGCCGCATTCTGCACCAGCTGAAGTTTGTGCAAGATGTTCTTAGACACACCCATATACAGGGCATTGCAATAATCAAGTCGACTACCAACCATTGCATTGACCATAGAGATTTTGGCAGAGTCCTCGATAAAGCGAAACGTAGATCTCAGGAGTCTCAAGTGGAAGTGGCATACACTTACCACCTGATTTACCTGGCTATGCAATGCCAACTTAGAATCAAGGATAACCCCCAGGTCCCTGACCTTAGAGACTTAGATACATGTTTCCTGGGACAGGACCCAGGTCCCCAAACACTTTTTAGGACAATAACTTGCATATTAGCCTTTAAAATTAACACTTTAGATTTCAAATGTTTGAGTCCCATAGACTTTAACAGGGTTCTAAATTTCACACGAACATTTGGTGTGTTCGCAAGTTCTGATGCAAACCGAACAGGGGGGTGTTCGGCTCATCCTTAGTGGAGATTTATTGCAAATCATGAAACCAGGCACCTACCCCTGTGGGAAGTGCAATTACTGTCCCCATATCATGAGAGAGGAAAGTATCCTTCTCCCTGAGAATACCACATGGACACCCATATATAGAGTCACCTGTCAATCTATAGGTATTGTTTATATGACGAAATACCAGTGCAAAGCATTCTTCACAGGGAAGACCAAGCATCCATTTTACAAAAGAATCAGAGACCATGTCTCTCTCATATCTAAATGTAAAATGGAGACATCCATAAGCAGACATGTGGGCCTTTACCACAATTTCGACCTTAAACCATAAGTTGTAACATTCATGTTACAACTAGAAACACCCCGGTTTGAATGAAGGGATCAGCTACAAACCCTTTTTGGAACGGGAATTGCCTGTCATTGGTTCTACTCTCTCCATGCTCTATATCTGGGTGTTAACACTCCAATAGGCATGATTTAGAAAGCAAGCCTTTCTAGATATTATGTACCAGATAGATGAAATTTTAAAAATTATGCATAAACTCATAACATTGAATTGTTAGAAACAATTTGATATTTTGTTAAAGTCGAACAATGCCTGTGTATATATGGATGCATTAATCTGCCTGACAAGGTTTAATTTTGTCAGTTGTCATATTGACTTTTTTCAGTAATTCCCTTCTTCCCCCTTTTTTTTCTTTTTTTCTTTTTTCAGCTATGGATTCTGTCGGTTTGGCAGAATGGACCCTGCTGGTCAAGATTGCCCGCTCGGCCTATGGATCCCCATACAGATGCCTGAGGGTGTTCATGGGTATGCGCAGGGAATATGGAGCCTTTACCCCAGCTACTGGTTAGCCGGGTGTCCGCGCGTGGCCCCCATATGCGCCTGTCCCAGAGGGGTATGGGCAAATTGGGCTGTTTCCCTGGCGGGGCTCCTTGGCTTCTCATTTCCATCGGCGTGGACACATTAGGGGGCTGGAGACATTGTCTCGATACCTGGTACTGCCCCTTAGGGCGTGCCTGACTTTGAATGGTGTCTCTGTCCATTGGTTGTGCCCCCATATCATGCAATGATGTATATAATGTTTATATACTGTATAGCGTAACAATATATTTTTGTAGTCTCATAATGTATATTTGTTTACTCATGCAGTATCTACGATACCACACCTGTTCCTGAGGAAGCCTCATGGCAAAACATGTTGAACTAATAGCGTGGAAACAGCAATATTATCCATCTAATCATGTCCTTTATACTAAATGGGCGCCCTTGTACTGTAAAAATGTGAAATGTTTTTTAATATATTTTTCAATGTGATTTAAATAAATATTTCATTTTTTAATCAAATGTGTTACAAGCATTGGTATTACTGCACCCATAAAGTCCAAAATCTCCATTTCCATGTTTTTTTATATTCATCTTTATTTCACATGCTTATACTAGTATTTATATTGCTTCCCACTTTTACATGAAGGGCAAGCTGTCTGGAAAAAGTGACAGTAGCAGAAGTTTTAACAAAGTAATTGACAGACAGAAGTACTTCCAAAAGTTTTTTTCATAGGGTACCCCTCTAAAGCACACGGCGATACCTCACATGTGTGGTTTGAACACCGTTTACATATGTGGGTGGGACTTACGTGTGTATTCACTTCTGAGAGCGAGCTACCGGGGACAGGGGCGTTTACATTTTTTTATTTTACTTAATTTTTTTTATTTTTACACTTTATTTTACATTTTATTTTTTTTGATCACTTTTATTCCTATTACAAGGAATGTAAACATCCTTTGTAATAGAAATTGTTAGTGACAGGTCCTCTTTATGGAGAGATGTGGGGTCAATAAGACCCCACATCTCTCCTCCAGGCTGGAACGCATGAAAAAAAATGCACAGATCTCATGCTGACAGCCATGATTGCGGCTTTGTTTACTTCCGAGCCTCCGACGGTCATAGTGATGACTGGTGACCATATGGTCACCGGAAATCTTTATGGTCCTCATCTGACACCAGCCGATTCGGGTTGTTTTACAAGGTGAGAGTTTACACACTGTGTCTTATTTGCCTTGCTTGACCATGAGATTTATTGTAACGATGTATGCGCATGCACAGATATACAAGAAACCTATATGTGTTCCACAGAAAGCTAATATAACTGTTACAGGGGCGACCCTGACAAACAAAAACAGCTGTTTTAATGCTATTGACAGACTGCAACATAGATGGTATATTTGCTTTTGCACAGAGTTCCACTTTAACCTCTTCTACAGCAAGGTCTATTATGCCTCGTTTCCACTGAGCAGATTGGTTCGGTACGGTTCGGTACGGTACGCTATTTTGGGTGTTTCCATTATGAAAGTGTGCCATAAAACCGAACCGTACTGCACCATTCTAGGTCCTGCTTCAGATGTGGGGCCATAGAAAATGGAACGGTTCGGTTAGTGCGGAGCTACAATGCATTCCACTGATTGGTGGACACGCTAGGCATTTTTTCTAAACCCTGTATGGCCCCCTGATGGTCTGACTTGCAGTGGAAACGCTCACCAGAATAGACCGGACCATTCTAACCATTCCAAACTGTACCGACCCGAACCGTTCCGCTCAGTGGAAACGAGGCATTAGAAATCCAAATACCTAAAATATAAACTGGAGAAGCATTGGGAAAAATGGAAGTACTCCCGATATCTGTGCATGCTGGAATTTGTAGTGCCTCAGCCCCTGATGGTCACCAGATGTTCTATGCTTCACTGCTTGATAAAATCACGCGTCCATTTCTTTGAGCGGAAAAAAAATGAGGCGTGCAGCTGACAAAATTGGGTGTGTTCTCAGTGTGATCTAAATTATGAATGTTACACACGCAAAATAATAATTGATTTAAGCGACAGCTCTAGTAAAGTGTATTTTCCATTTTAAGTCTTACGCGAGCCTTTCTGAGGCATCCGTTGAAAGCGCGGCCTTGCTCTCTGGAGACGGCTGTTTCCATAGCAACCCATCCAGACAGCTCACTCTGCCTCCTGACATTGGCTACAAGTAAATAGTCTAATGCAAAATATCCTTAGATACAGCCTACTTACTGCAATTGCTTTTTTAACCCACTTGGCGCTAATGTTTCCGGTTATGGCTGTGCTAATATTCGTCTTTGCTTTTTAACACCCTCTGCTTCAGGATAAATACTTTTGTAATTCAATAAAATGTAATGCTGTATTATGCATGTGTTCATTGTACACCCCCGCTCCCAATCCAAAGCAAAAATGTAGATAATATTGGCATTGTTATTAAATCCAAACACAATATAATTAATTGTAAAACATTACATTATAGTCTTATTAAATGTGGGCTTTGCCTGTAGATTTATAAATAACACTCTTGCACCTCTTTGTAAAGAGAAGGTGACATTTTTGAAGAATGTTGCTTTAATTTCTTCCTTTCTTATATTGCTGCATGTTGGTAGGCAGGAAGCTCGAGCGGGGATAGCACAAGTGTGCTTTTGCTGCAGAAACACCTCCTTGATCATTGAGCAACATTGAAAGTCTAAAGGATGCTTAAAGTGATTATAAAGGAAATAATTGCAAAAATGTAATAAAATAATAACAACAACAAACATGTCATACTTAACTGCCCTGTGCAATGGCTTTGCACAGAGCAGCCCTAATCCTCTTTATTTTGGATCCCCCACCTGCAGTCCTAGCTCCTCCCCCTGCCGAGTGCCCTCAATAGCAAGCGCCCCCCCCCCCCCACTCTCTCCCCATCAGTTCACTGGCCTTGATTGAAAAAAAGCCAATGGCTCCTGCTGCTGTGTGAGCCAGTGAAGAGAGAGAGACCCAAGAGAGAGAGAGAGTCACTGCTCTCTTGCACATCGTTGGCAGGAAATGGGGCTCAGGCAAGTATAAGGGGGGGGGGCTGGGGAGGGAGCTGCACCCATAAGTTTTTCTTTACCTTAATGCAAAGAATGCATTAGAGGTAAAAAAAACTTGAGCCTTTTTATCCACTTTAAAGCGGATATATACTCCACCCCCAGTGGCATTGGCAAATTCCCCAATGGTGCCTACATTTTTGCTTGGCCTTCTACCAAGTTTACAATCATAATCCATTTTAATTAGCATTGCCAGAATGAAATAACTCCTGGGACTTTAGCCTGCCAGATTCTGCAATTGTATACTGAGCTGCACATGCGCAGCTCAGTGTACCATGGTCAATAAGATAGGTTATATTATATCTCTTCTACAATGAAAAACCTGACTGGTTGTTTTTTTTTTTTATTATTATTATTTGGACCTTTTAAAACGTATATAAACTGTATCTGAAAGCACAAATTAATTCATTTTTAATATCATTTTTTATATTTAAAGCAAAATCACCCATCAATCCATGTCTAACATTTCTAGACACAGCCATCGTGAGTAAAAACAGATGATTCATGTAGCATTTACTTCTTGAAATCCATCTGCTCTTAGCTCAGGCATGCAGGCAGGAGGGTGTGCTTAGCTAATGTAGCACCTGTGTACTTTATAGTAACGGTGCTAGTTAAATTTAGAGGGAGATCGGAGTGTGGTTGAGCTCCGATCCAAATTGTTATGTGTAAAACAGGGTCTCTGTCTCGACTTGGCTGTGCTGCGGGCTTATTCTGTTGTGCTGGGGTGTTCTTCCAGCCCCGGTGCTGCAGGTGGCAGCAGTGGAGTCAAGGTTTGGGTGCTCTTTCCCAGCAGCCAATCAGGAGGGTTTGACCTCTCTGTGCATGCTGGGGAGGGGTATTTATGGGACAGACGCCATTGGTTCTGGGTCTTCTTCTTAGAATGTGGCACCCACCTTTAGGATGACCACATCACGGCGCCTCACACGGTGTTCCTGGTTTCAGGACCATGTTGGCCCGGAGCATCTGAACAGCATCGGGGACCCAGCAAGTGACTGGGTTCCCACCTTTGAGGATCCCAAGCTGTATTTGCTGTTCGGTGGGGAGTCTGTCTGAGGAGCACCATTGAGAGGCTGGCGATCCAAAAGGGCCTCAACAAACCAACAGGGATCAAGGTACCCGGACACTGAGGGATTGATCACCTGTCAGTCGGTACCTGGGCGACAAGTTGAAGGAGATCCAGGCGTAATTCATCTAAGGAAGATCATCTCCGTAACTACAAATCAGAGAAGGCCTGTGGCAGAGGTATCTCTCTGACGTTCACCAAGGAGGGTCTGTGGCAGAGACTTTTCCTTAAGTTCAAGTTCACCAAGGAGGGTCTGTGGCAGCGACTTTATCCTACAAATGTTCGAGTGATACTCCGGCTGCCAGGTCGGTGAGAGAGACTTGTCCGGGTACGCCAAACCCACTCCGGCAGGAGTGGCGCAGAGAAGTGTTACGCTTGGGAGCAGGACTGTTTCCCTACCATCACGCCTGAATCTGCTGTTCTCTCTTCTTCTTCAACTTTACTTTCCTCACCACATGTTTATTGTTTTTACCCGGCTGGGTAATAAAGAGCACAGCAATGAGCACCTGTTGCAGACATTCCTTTACTTCTACCAAATGCAATACGCATCATTCACCCCTAGGAATTTGGAGGAGCCATGAGGTAAATGTGCCACCCAAAACAATCAGCAGCTCCTCCGGGGGTAATGCTTCACGTGGGGGCTCGTCCGGGATTGGCTGTTACCTCAAACAACAAGAATTCAGAAGTTTAATCTGCCATTAATTCAAGGAATTGTCATGTGTTAAATTGTGCCTGGTGAGGAAGGAGTTAACTTTGCCATTGAAGTTGGGCGCACGTGCGGCGAGGCCCCGTGTGCCTACCACACGTGAAAAGGAAAATGACTCAGGTGGGAGAAGTCACCCACCCCTGCGTGAGACGCAGACTGAGTTTGGCGCCAAAGGACAGGGTGATTGCCCGCCCATGAGAGAAGGTCGTGCGAACATGTCTGTGCCATCAACGCCATTTGGAAAGCTGCGACCCCCGATGTCTGTGACAGGGGTCAATGCAATGTCTGCTGCCACTGGCGTCCCCCTGACAGATACCGGAATTCGAATGCGGACCCAGGGGAAGTTCATCCTATTCTCCAGCAGTAGCGTGGAGGCCCTCGGACTGTCCTGCCCCCGCTGTTCGGAGCTGGCCATGCGTCTTTAGCCCTTTGCCAGGTGCAATAAATGCCAGAGTTACTTATTTCAAGTGGAGCCACTGACTGAACCTCCTCGGGAGTACAGGGTGGATTGGATCTCTGGGACAGTGACCACGGAGGAGGAGGCCCCATGGCCGGAACCCTCTTCAACTGCTGTGATCGCTGATCCGGAGACCGTGAATACAGTGTATATACAGAGACGAGGCAGATTTTATCTTGCAATACAAATTAGAGTGTATTATTTGAGAGACAATAATCACAAATATTTTATAGAAGCTGGTTAGTTTATATGCAGCTTGGTTATGCCACAATCAAGAGGAAGAGATAAGGCAAATGTTATCTTGAAATATATATTAGATTGAATTACCTGAGAGATTATAGACACAAATATTATACAGTTACTGGACAGTGTGTAAGCAGCTTGGATAGGCTGCAATATAATATTGAGAAACAAGGAAAATCTTAGCTTGAAAAAGATTGGGGTGGCAGGTTTTAATTTGAAATAAACACAATAGTGCACTATCTGGGAGAAAATACTTACACATATTGTACAGTGGCTGTACAGTATGTAAGCAATTTGGTTAGACCACAATATAAGTGGGGGAGAACAATGCAGATTTTATCTTGCAATAGCTATGACAGCATTATCTAAGAGACAATGGCCACAAATATTTTGAGTGCGGAGCACCAGAATAGCCCAGAAACTTTCTGGCACAATGCTGATTTGCCCTGCAGCAAACATTACAATTTTGCAGCTAAGATGGAGCTGTGGAAACGTGTTGCACCTTTGCAGTGCCAGAGCACCAGAATAGGGCAAACTCTAAAGCACAATGTAAGATTTACAGTAAAAGTCGAGCAGTTGAAACATTGTGTGATTCCTGTACCCCGTAGGGGCTGCTGAGTGTTGTGGTCCGTCTCTCACCCTGCACAGCCAGGCATACAGTTCTCATTCACCCTCAGGAAGAAAACCAGTTCTTGAACTTTGTTTTGTATTTTTTTTTGAGGGGATTGGGATAGGGTAGTTATGGGATGCCCACTTGATTGCAGAAAATGTATACGGACTAAACTTTATGCACCTCCGGTATAAACATCTTCCTCACTTCCAGCTCCAGCACATCACTTGGTTACACTTCCTTACTTCCAACTCCAGCAGAACTCTTGATCTCTACTTCCAGGACCAACTAGCACTGTTATTTAGCCTGACACTGGCACAGCCAGGCCCAACGCAAATGCCCTTTGCAGGCAGGGACCACATGCCTATTTGGTGTATCAAAAATGTAGATAGTCCTAGTGCTAGCTGTCCATGTGGCTACTGATCCCAGCTCCACATCTTCAGGCCCTGCCAGTCCTCCTGGCTGCAGCTGCCTTTCTCCACTGCCTGTGACACCACAGTCCACTCCACTGGCCCTGCACCCATCCCAGACTACAATCTCCCAGTCCTCTCAGGCATGCCTCCCTGGTCCTTCTGACTGTGTGTCACTCACCAGGACTCCTGGCTGTGACTTGTTGTTCCTCCCTGGAGACTTGCCTGGCAGTGCTCTCCTGCTGTCTTCTTCTTGCTCCCATGCCTCATGTCCAGGACACCTTTGTGTGTTTTTCGGGAAGGTCCTGTCCATACCCTAACCCATGCCCAAGGTCACACTTCCCCAGACTTGGGAGCTTCCTTTAAGGCCACAACAGCCCAGCACTCCATCTCCAACTTCCACCCGAACAACTCCTCCCCCAGCTGGGCTGACCCTGAGTATTTGAGGAGACCTGTCACCTGCCAATCCAGGTTGGGGATTTGTCAGGGCCCCTCAGAATACTCCAGGCAGCTCGACCTCTCCTCTCCTTCTTCCTTTCCAGAAACTTCCAGCACATTCTGTAAAAAGAGGGGAGGTCTCAGGGATGCTGCCTGTGAGTCACCCAGCCCTGCCGGAGTCACTGCCAACCCAGATCAAAACACACAGGATTGGCTAGCTGCCAAGTCTGCTTAAATTTTCCTAGCCTAACTAAAAAACTATCTGTACACATCTAGCAACCTAGAGGGTGCAACAGTTGCAAACTTTGAGATGCAAAGCAGGATTTTCCCTGCAGAAGACAGACTATTTGCAGCTGAAGTTAAGCTGTGGAAACATAATGGGACACAGGCAGGACACAACTTAGGATCTACACTGCAGCAAACAAAAATATTGTAAGGCTGAATTGCAGAAATATTATGTGGCACCTATCCAATGCTGGAGCACTGTAATAGACCAAGAGAGATGGCAGAAACTGGTAATGTTGGCAGGCATACATTTTTTAGGGGGGTGGGGCCAGGTGGCACTTTAGTTTGTAGTGGTAACAGCAGCACTCAAGCTTCTGTACATTAAGTCCCTTTTTCCTAGAAAGAGAAATCTTGATCTCAGCAAATAATGATGGGAATGCTCATATGGATTATAATAGGAATTGAACAAAGTTCCCAGGAACCTTTCAAAGATATGTACCAGACGCGTGGAAAATATAGAGCGCTTTTGTTTTGGAATGCGGACTATGCATTGCTAGTAACACAGGGTGCTCATATTTTAAGTAAATGTAAACCCTAACTAGCTGGCATGTAATTGTCTAAAGTGCTGTGTATTATAAGCAATTGCTATTTAAAAAAACAGCACACGAGGGAAAATCTCCCTACTGGGTAGGAAGATAACAATAAATGACAGAGCACTGACCCTTTATCAATTTATCCAAAAACCAAATATAACTTTTGAATAGAGCTGCTTTAAACTTCATGGTCTATTTTACAGTCATTAAAACACACCTAAAAATTTGAAAATAAAAAATCTAATCACCAGCTCAGTAGCGTTTTAAGCAGGACTGATCCATCAGAAAAGATCATAGGTCAGCCCGCCTCACTGAAATGGAAAAGATACAGTGGATTGCCTAAGAATGTTTCCATATAATTTAAACTGAATGAGGTCCAACTCTGAACCTGACCTACAAAACAAAGGAACGCTTTCTGCTTGGAGCCTGCTTGATTCATTTGACCAAGAATGTTACAGCTGTGGATTATCACGCTTCATTACAGCCGCACTGAAACATTCATTTGAGAAAACGCCACAGCTGAGAGTGGAAGGGATAAATAAAAAAAAACCTTTATGTTTCCCACTGATGGAGACTGAAAGAGATGGTGCTGGTAGATAAGCAAGGGGAACCATATGGCTTTCAGAGAAGGTCTTTACTGGAAGACTCAAGGGAAAATACGAGTAAAACTACAGTTTATTCTAAGTTGTCATTTTTTATAATGGTGTTAGGACCATTTTTTTTACCACTACGCCTATAGCTCCCAACTGTCCCTCATTTAGAAGGACTGTCTCTTTTTTTAAATCAAATGCCATGTGTTAAATAGGTTGTAACCCTAAGGAATCCTGTTCTTTTAAATCAGGTTAAATGGCATAGAGCATGTGCTGTCTAATCTGTCCCTTTCTATGCTGTAAAAAAAACTGGTTGATCCTATCTGTTCCTGTGTCCCCCTAGATAAGCTGACCATGGGAATCATGACTGCTGATCCATGATATCATGGTCAGTTTACGTGCCTCTGTCATCCCACTGTGTTAGAGTCTCTCCTCTCTACGCCCTCTCCACCTCCCTCCCTGCCTTTCAGCTCCTAGTGTGTGAGCAATCTCCTCCCTGCCCCTCAAATCCCCTCTTACCGCTACTAGTAGCTGGCAGTAAAGTCAGAGAATAGGATTACTGCCAGCCCCTCTGTTCAAATTAGGTATACTACACAGTAGGGATGTCCTAGTATTGGTATCGGTACCGATACCAAGCATTTCCCGAGTACTTGTGCTCAGGGGAAATGCTCCGATGCTTCACCCGATACCTGGGCAGTCAGGTATCGGGTGGTGGGGGGAGTTACAAGTCTTCCCCCCCCCCATGTTGTCTTCTCCCCCGTGTTGTCTTCTCCCCCTGTGTTGTCTTCTCCCCCATGCTGTCTTGTCCCCCGTGCTGTCTTGTCCCCCGTGATGTCTTCTCCCCCTCCGTGCCGCTCTCCCCCCGAGATGTCTTCTCCCCGTTCGTGCCGTTCTCCCCCCCGTGATGTCTTCTCCCCGTCCGTGCCACTCTCCCCTGTGATGTCTTCTCCCCGTCCGTGCCGCTCTCCCCCCATGATGTCTTCTCCCCATCCGTGGCGCTCTCCCCCCGTGATGTCTTCTCCCTGTCCGTGCCGCTCTCCCCCCGGATGTCTTCTCCCACTCCGTGCCGCTCTCCCCCCGTGATGTCTTCTCCCCGTCCGTGCCGCTCTCCCCCCTGTGATGTCATTTTCCCCTCGGTGCCGCTCTCCCCCCGTGATGTCTTCTCCCCGTCCGTGCCGCTCTCAACCGTGATGTCTTCTCCCCGTCCGTGTCGCTCTCCCCCCATGATGTCTTCTCCCCATCCATGCCGCTCTCCCCCCGGGATGTCTTCTCCCTGTCCGTGCCACTCTCCCCCATGATATCTTCTCCCCCTCCGTGCCGCTCTCCCCCATGATGTCTTCTCCCCCTCTGTGCCGTCTTCTTCCCGTCCGTGCCGCTCTCCCCCCGTGATGTCTTCTCCCCATCCATGCCCCTCCCCCTTGTACTTGTATAATATCCACGCTAGGAGAGAATATGCACCAGATGCAGTGGCGGTGCGTCCATAGTGGGCGCAGGAGCGCCGCCCCCTCTCTCTCGTGCACCCATCAATCAATACATATATTTATGCATTGCATGAATGTATGTATTGTCGCCGGCGTCGCTGCCACTGCTTCCCACTATTCAGATGGCCGCCCCTCCTGGCGAGCGCCGGCAATCTGAATTACAGCGGTTGCCGGCGGTGGGTGTGTTTTGGAAGTGCCTATCAGAGACAGCGGCTTCCAAATAGTTAACCATAGGGCGCACAGCCACATGATTCTCAGCCAATCAGGTTTACCGGGTCTGGTTACCGGTAACCTGATTGGCTGAAGCGACATTGAGGGCGGGAAAAGACATTGAGGAAGCGTGGAGGTCTGGAGGAGGATGGCTGACCCGAGAAAGGTAAGTCCCGGGGGGGGGGGGGGGGACTGGTGGTTTTTGGGGGGGCAAACTGGCGGTTTTGTGGGGGCAAACTGGCAGCAATTGATGGCATGGCACAGTGGTGACAATTGATGGCATGGCACAGTGGCGACAGTTGATGGCATGGCACAGTGGCAACAATTGATGGCATGGCACAGTGGTGACAATTGATGGCATGGCACAATGGCGACAATTGATGGCATGGCACAGTGGTGACAATTGATGGCATGGTACAGTGGTGACAATTGATGGCATGACACAGTGGTGACAATTGATGGCACAGTGGCTGCGTTTGATGGCACAGTGGCGACAATTGATGGCATGGCACAGTGGCGACAATTGATGGCATGGCACAGTGGCGACAATTGATGGCACAGTGGCGCAGTGTGCCACAGTGGCACAGTGGCGACAATTGATGGGCACAGTGGCTGCGTTTGATGACACAGTGATGACAATCGATGGGTACAGTGGCTGCGTTTGATGGGCACAGTGAGGCCTGCAATTGATGTTTATTTTTTTCGTTTGTTTGAGCAAAATTTTGAGCACCAGCTGCCACTGACCAGATGTTAACATGGAAATCAACAATGACTGTTCCAAAAGACTTCATTCAATAAACATTATAAACAATGTAAACAGGATGGCTGGAAACACCTTGTCTGTCATTACTATATACTCTTGAAAAGTAACTAATGCCTGTGTACTGAGTAAGCTATTGATTTAATTAAGAACCAATCAATCACATTATCCTACAGTGACATCAGATTAATACCAGGCTTGCCACACCTTATCACATTTTTTCACACATCCTCTAGATCAGGGATCCTCAAACTACGGCCCTCCAGCTGTTGTAGAACTACACATCCCATGAGGCATTGTAACACACTGACATTCACTGACATGACTAGGCATGATGGGAACTGTAGTTCCTGAACAACTGGAGGGCCGTAGTTTGAAGACCCCTGCTCTAGATAGGTCGTTTTGTAGTAGGGCATCACTGAATTCCCCAACCTCTTCCAAAAGGACATGCTAGGGGCACCTATGTAAAAATATTGCCTTCCTCCTATAAAATAGAAATATAGTTAGTAAAGTTCTGTGTGCCCTGGAAGGTACAACTTCCTCCACCAGGCCCAACAGACACACTCTGACTGACATAGGAGCTGAAACTGCCAAGATGTTAAATGTTTTTTTTTTAAATTATGCCACTAAATACCTTATTTCAGATTGCCTCTGTGCGGTCACGTGATCTCTCGCTGCTCTCCTCCCCGATCTAAGGACTACAGCGGGAGGGGTGAGCAGACAGCACAGCAGTCACGGGACTTCCCAACTGACGTCACCTGGGTAATCCTAGCCCCTCCTGCTGTAGCCCTTAGGTCAGGGGAGGAGAGTGCGCAAGGTCATGTGATCGCACAGAGGCATCTGAAATATGGTATTTAGCATCATTTAAAAAAAAATTACACTGTGTAGTATATCTTATTAGAACAGAGGGGGCTGGCAGTAACCCTACTCTCTGACTTCAAAACTACTTTAGGGCAGCCCAATGATTTAGAATACTCAGCAATGTACAGAAAACCACATCTGTAATTTTTTCTATTATTAAAGACAGATTGTGTGCATTGTGATATGCTACAATTCTGAGGTCTGAGAGACTGGGGCTCAAGGACTGCTTTTAAAGTGGTCGTAAACCCTCACATCATATACCCAATGAATTGATTAGCCTCAGGATGACACATAGAGATTAAACAAATCCTCCTACATAAGCTGTACCTGTCTATCTACAGTCTTCTCTTCTTTGCATCCATTCAAAGTCCAGAAATTATAAAGCTTGTCTGAGAGTTCAGAGAAAAGGGGACAGGAGCTGACACTACACACTGGAGAACTCAGGGCCAGATTCACAGAAGAGATATGACGGCGTTTCTCTGAAACGCCGTCGTATCTCTCAGAGTATCTATGCGACTGATTCATAGAATCAGTTACGCATAGATAGCGCTTAGATCCGACAGGTGTAATTGTCTTCGGATCTTAGGATGCAATACCTTGGCCGCCGCTGGGTGAAGTTCACGTCGTATTCCAGCGTCGGGTATGCAAATTAGCAGTTACGGTTATCCACAACGGTTTTCGCGGTCGTTACGTCGGCGCAAGTCTTAGTTTCCCGTCGCAAAGTTAAGCAATCTTTTTCATTGCTTAACTTTACACCAGCCATGTTAAAGTATGGCCGTCGTTCCCGCGTCGATTTAGAATTTTTTTTCCGGCGTAAGTACGTTACGCACGTCGCGATTCACAAACACGTTGCGCCGCCGTAATTTCGGGCAAAGAACGTCGGGAAAATTGCGAACGGAGCATGCGCAGAACGTCCGTCGCGGGAGCGCGCCTAATTTAAATGGCACACGCCCCATTTGAATTGGGCGGGCTTGCGCCGGACGTGTTTACGATACACCGCCGCAAGTTTACAGGTAAGTGCTTTGTGGATCAGGCACTAACACTGTAAACTTGCGGCGGTGTAACGTAAACGGGTTACGTTACACGGCCGCAATTATACCTGAATCTGGCCCATAGTGAGGAGATTTTTCAGAGCTGATTGGAGGGAAGAGGCACCCCCCCCCCCCCCTTCACACAACACATAGGAACAGAACTGAGTCTGTCAATCAGCTGCAGATCCCTCCCCTGTCACACCATTTCTCTCTTGGTGTCAGAAATGATTCATGCTAATAGCAGAAGAATGAAGCAGAAGACAGAAATTACACTTAGTGCTTTTAAAGGAGTTGTAAAGGAAACATTTATTTTTTTTGCTGAAATGACTGTTTACAGGGTATAGAGACATAATAGTTAACTGATTCCTTTTAAAAATGATTAAAAATAGATAAAAATCAATCATATAATGTATCTACAGTTTCAGTTTCAGTTTCGTTTTTGCATGCTGTTTCCTGGTTCTGTGATGTACAGAGACTCAGAGCCAATACAGGGCAGTGATGGTTTGTAAAACAAAACTGATTGGTGTTGAGGGGTTTTAGACACACAGTAATCACACCTCCTTGATTAGTGACCACAGAGAGAAAACTCCCATGACTTTTTTCATCAGGAAACAGACAACCAGGAAGTGTTCAGAACAGAGAAGGATTACAACATCAGAGCAAAAAAGAACAATGAGGACATGAAACCAGGACTGCAGTAAGGTATTTAGCTATTACCTAAAAAAAAAAAATTCCTTTAGTGACCCTTTAATTAAAGCAAGTACACACTATAGAGGGATATGCTTTGTTCATATTTCATGTCTGAGGTTTACATCAACTTATTTTTTGCTAAATATAAAAAAAAATACCAAAACTTTTTAAAAATATGTGTTTTTCTTTGTTTGTTATAAAATGTGCAAATAAATATTTGTTCTTCATAAATTTAGGCCAAAATGTATTCTGCTACATTTCTTTGGTGAAAATAACCCAAATCAGCGTATATTATTTAGCCTGTAGGAAAGGGTTATGGAGTCAACAAACTATGGTATATACAGCGGGTAAAATAAGTATTGAGCATGTCACCATTTTTCTAGGTAAATATATTTCTAAAGCCGTGTACACACGATCGGTTTGTCCGATGAAAACAGAACGATGGACTGTTTTCATCGAACAACCCGATCGTGTGTGGGCCCCATCGTTTTTTTTTCCATTGGTGAAAAAAAATAGAACATGTTTGAAATTTTTCCTATGGATAAAAAACGATAGAAAAATCTGATCGCCTGTGTGGAACTCCATCGGACAAAAATCCACGCATGCTCAGAATCAGGGCGAAGTATGCTCGGATGCATGGAACTTCTTTTTTCGGCTCGTCGTAGTGTTGTACATCACCGCGTTTTGGCACGATCGGATTTTTGACTGATGGTGTGTAGGCAAGACTGATGAAAGTCAGCTTCATCGGATATCCGACGAAAAAATCCATCGGATTAGATTCCATCAGATATCCGATCTTGTGTACAGGGCTTAAAGGTGCGATTGACATTAACTGTTCACCACATGTCAGTTACAACCCATGCAATCAATGAAGCTACATTAAGTTATGTACAATAAAATGGAATGACACAGGGAAAAAGTATTGAACACGCTAACTTAAATTTATTTTATACTTTGTACAAAATCCTTTGTTGGTAATGACAGTTTCAAGACGCCTCCTGTATGGAGAAACTAGTCGTATGCATTGGTCAGGTGTGATTTTGGCCCATTCTTCCACACAGTCTTTAAATCTTGAAGGTTCCATGTGTTAGAGAATATCTAAAGCCTCGTACACACGATCGGACTTCCATTGGACAAATCCGTGGATTTTTGTCCGAAGGGGCGTTGGGCGTGAACTTGGTATGCATACACACGGCAGAACATTTTCAGCCAACATACTCCAACCCACTTGGTTTTTCAGCTCTTTACTGCCCTCTGTTGTCTGATGTTTAGCATTGGTTCTGAGCATGCGTGTTTGTTTGTACGTTGGATTTTAGTCCGACGGATTTGTGTACACACAATCGGATAATCCGACGGAACACATGTTTTGTCGGACAATTTGAGAGCATGCACAGCCAACATTTGTTGTCGGAATTTCCGACAACAACTGTACGATGGAGCATACAGACGGTCTGATTGTCCGACAAAACACGTCCGATCATTTGTACGGGCCTTAACACTGTGGGCTTCGTCTATGAACTCTGAGCTTTAGTTATTTCCTTAGATTTTCTATTGAATTCAAAATCAAGTGATTGGCTGGGCCATTCTAGCAGTCTTATTTTCATTCTTTGAAACCAATTGAGAGTTTCCTTGGCTTTGAGTTTGGGATCATTGTCTTGCTGAAATGTCCACCCTCGTTTCATCTTCATCATCCTGGTAGATGGCAGCAGATTTTTTGTCAAGAATGCCTTGGTACATTTTTCCATTCATCCTTCCTTCAATGATATGAAGTTTGCCAGTGCCTTATGCTGAAATACAGCCCCACACCATGATTTCCATCTCCAAACTTCACTGCTGGTATAGTGTTTTTGGGGTGATGTCAGCGCCATTTGACCTATAAACATGGTGTGTATCATGGCATCCAGAGTAGAGGTCGACCGATATGGGTTTTTCTCTGGCCGATACCGATGCCGATATTTAGAATTTGGGGCGGCCGATGGCCGATATATGATGCCGATTTTTGCGGCCGATATTTTAGGCCGATTTTTTTATTTTTTGGCAGGTGGCGCTAATTGGCACTGGCAGATTGCACTGGATGGAACCAATTGGCAAAAGCAGATGGCACTGATTGGCAGGTGGCACTGAATGGCACTGGCAGGTGGCACTGGTTGGCACGTGGCACTAATTGGCACTGGCAGGTGGCACTAATTGGCACTGGCAGGTGGCACTAATTGGCACTGGCAGGTGGCACTAATTGGCATGTGGCACTGGATGGTACTGGCAGGTGGCACTAATTGGCAATAGTTAGCACTGGCAGATGGCACTGGCAGGTGGCACTAATTGGCAGGTGGCACTGGATGGCCTTGGCAGGTGGCACTAGTTGGCACTAGCAGGTGGCACTGGATGGCACTGGCAGATGGCACTGGGTGGCACTGGCAGATGGCACTGGGTGGCATTGGCAGGTGGCATTGGCAGGTGGCACTGGATGGCATTGGCAATGCCAGGTGGCACTGGATGGCATTAGCAGGTGGCACTGGATGGTATTGGCAGGTGGCACTGGATGGCATTGACAGGTGGCACTGGATGGCATTAACAGATGGCACTAGTTGGCATTGGCAGGTGGCACTAGTTGGCATGGCATTGGCAGGTGGCACTGGATGGCATTGGCAGGTGGCACTGGCTGGTTGGCATTAGCAGATGGCACTGGCTGGTTTCACAGCACATAATGTAGCGGATAATGTGTGAAACTCTCTATACAGTTTCACAACTGCTGCAGAGAGAAAGAGGAGCTCAGATTCATTGCGATGTTGAAGGTGGGCGGGACCCGGGTTGGGCGGGGCTCAGCTGTCCACCAGCCAATAGGATGAGATCATTGGCTGGATAGCTGCTGAGTCCCGCCCACCCCGGGTCCCGCCCACCTTCAACATCGCAATGAATCTGAGCTCCTCTTTCTCTCTGCAGCAGTTGTGAAACTGTATGAAAAGAGAGTTTCACACATTCAGCTACATTATGTGCTGTGAAACTGTGAGAGCAGAGAGAGAGAGGAGCTCAGATTCATCGTGTTGTTGGAGGTGGGCGGGACCCGGGGTGGGCGGGACTCAGCAGCTATCCAGCCAATGATCTCATCCTATTGGCTGGTGGACAGCTGAGCCCCGCCCAACCCGGGTCCCGCCCACCTTCAACATCGCAATGAATCTGAGCTCCTCTTTCTCTCTGCAGCAGTTGTGAAACTGTATGAAAAGAGAGTTTCACACATTCAGCTACATTATGTGCTGTGAAACTGAGAGCAGAGAGAGAGAGGAGCTCAGATTCATCGTGATGTTGGAGGTGGGCGGGACCCAGCAGCTATCCAGCCAATGATCTCATCCCATTGGCTGGTGTTGGACATCTGAGTCCCGCCCACCCCGGGTCCCGCCCACCCCGACATCAGTCCGACAGCTTCATTCTCCTTCACACACACGGCACTGCTCTGCAGACAGTGTGGAGAAGGGAGGGGGAACCCCATGTTCCTCCTTCCTTCTCCACACTCTGCTGATGCAGATCTGCTAAATATCGGCCACATTTGGATAATAATCGGCCGATGCCGATTTCTCCAAAATGACTGAATATCGGCCCGATATATCGGCCAGCCGATATATCGGTCGACCTCTAATCCAGAGTTCAATTGACTCAGGGGGGCTGAATACAAATGCACTCCACACTTTTCCGATATTTATTTGTAAAAAAAAAAAAAAACATTTATCATTTTCCGTCTACTTCACAATTATGTGCCACTTTGTGTTGATCTATCACCTAAAACTCCAATAAAATACGTTTACGTTTTTCGTTGTTACACGACAAAGTGTGAAAAATTTCAGGGGCTATGATTACTTTTTCAAGGCACTGTATATACTATAGTTTGTAGATGCTATAACTATCACACAAACCAAACAATGTACACTTATTGGGATTTTTTTTTTACCAAAGTCATATAGCAGAATATGTTTTGGCCTAAATTTGCAAAGAAATTGTATTTTTTATTAAATATGTAATTTTTCTAGCAGAAAGTAAAAAAAATATTGTTTTACTTTTAAAAATATCTGTCTGTTTTCGTTTTATTTAAGAAAAATTAAGAGGTGATGAAATACCACCAAAAGAAAGCTCTATTTGTGTGAAAAAAACAGTATCAAAATCATTTGGGTACAGCATTGCATGACCATACAATTACCAGTTAAAGTAGGGCAGTGCTAAATAGCAAAAAATGGCCTGGTCATTAAAGTGGATGTAAACCTGATTTTTTTTTTTTTTTTTTTTTGCTGTCACAATGTAGAGTATAAGATTTCCTATCATCTGTGCCCAGTCTTGCCACAATGAGTTAATCCAGCTCTGAGCTTTCCTCTTTTCTTTTTTCAGTGAGATAAATGGACAAACAGGAGAAAACTTTTGTCCGTTCTTCCCCCTTGCTGTGAATGACAGGTTATTTACATATCCCATGCACTAGCCTGAGACAGGCATTATTTTTTAATTTCCACCCCAACTCCTTTTCTGAAGTCATGTGGTTACTGGATTTTGACTGGATGTTAGTGATCATAGCAGAATTTAGTGTAAGGAATACACAGGACAAAATGCGTGTTGCGTGTAGAGGTGGGCAGGGAGTCTACTGACATCACCCACCGAGCTCTAGACAATAGACCCACCCACAGAATCTGCATTTTTACAGTTCTTATAACAGACAGAGGGGAGACATTTGACAGGTAAGGATACATGCAGGAGGCATCTATATCATTATAGATCAGCACTATGGCAGTAGTTTAGAAAGGATGAGAGTGGGTTTACATCCACTTTAAGGGGGGTAAATAAAAATATATATTTACACAATTAAGGGGGTAAAACCTTCCAGTGGTCGAAAAAAAGCAAAGCGTAGGAAAGAGCACAGAAACAAGGAGTGATTTTTATGATGGATGAATCTTAAACTATGAGGAACGTAGGAACAGAGTCCGCCTCGTGCGAATGGGGCCTTAGGCCCCGTACAGACGGGCAAACATGTACGATGAAAACGGTCCGCCGGACCGTTTTCAGCGTACATGCCCGCCCGGAGATTTCTGTATGATGGCTGTACACACCATCATACAGAAATCCGCGCGTACACGATACGTGACGACGAGGCCGCGACGATGACGCGGCGACGTGCGCGGCCCTGGCAGTTCAATGCTTCCACGCATGCGTCAAAGTCATTCGACGCATGCGAGGGATGGTGGCCGCTCGGACATGTACGGTAAGTCTGTACAGACGACCGAACATGTCCGACAGACAGGATTCCAGCGGGCATGTTTCTAAACATGTTTGGAAACATTTGCCCGCTCGAAAACGGTCTGGCGGGCAAATGTACGCTGGAATCCTGTCCGCTCGGCTGTACAGACGACCGAACATGTCTGCTGAAACTGGTCCGCGGACCAGTTTCAGCAAACATGTTCGGTCGTCTGTACGGGGCCTTAATGTTACATGCAACATACAGAAACAAGCAAACACCGATACAAGGAGTGGATTTGCATGATGGATGAATCTTGCACAATGTGAAACATTTCTATTTCTATTTGTTTTATTTCAGGTTGAAGACTAGACACGAGAAGTCAGCAGTAGGGATGAGCTTCGATCGTTCGTCGAATTACGAACATTTTGGGCCGTTCGCGCCAAATTCGAGTTGCGTTTCATGGCCCATAATTCACTGCGGCATCGCAGTGCATTGCTGGCTGATGATTGGCCAAGCATGCACTATGACCCGCATGCTTGGCCAATCACAGCTTGCAAAAAACAGAGAGCCATAATTGGCCAAAGCCAGGGTGGTTTTGGCCAATTATTGCTTAGGAGGTTTAGTACACGCCCCACACTATAAAAGGCCGCCTGTAGTGTGTTGCGGTGGTTAAAAGAGAGAAGACAGAGAGAGAGTGTCATTTTTAGTAGGTAGATAGAGCAGGCAGGCAGGCAGGCTAGTCAGTTAAAGTTACAGTGTGTAGAGGATATATATGCATCCCAGGTGTTGTATATATATTTATACACTGTATAGTTTAGCTAGATCAGCTCTTCTTAATTTACTGGCAGGCAGGTAATTGTGCTAGCTGCAGTATTCTCACGTGGTGTATTGCCTGTGTCCTTTGCAGTGTGCACCATAAAGCTACGTGGTGTGTGTACTGCCTTTGTCCTCTGTAGTTTGCACCTAAAGCCACTTGGTGTGTACTGCCCGTGTCCTCTGCAGTTTGCACCTAAAGCTACATAGTGTGTGTACTGCCTTTGTCCTCTGCAGTTTGCACCTAAAGCTACTGTACTTGGTGTGTACTGCCCGTGTCCTCTGAAGATTGCACCTAAAGCTACCTAGTATGTACTGCCCGTGTCCTCTGCAGTGTGCACCTAAAGCTACGTGGTGTGTGTACTGTCTGTGTCTGTGCTATTTTTCTCAATGATTTTCATCCATATTGCAGGGACCAGACATTACATTAAAGCCGCAAGCAGTTTTAAATTACTTTTTTCTTATAGTAATCTCATTTTGTGCAGGGACAGTTCTAAACATGTGCCACTTCACAGGCATACTATAGACACCTAGCAGGTACAATATTTAAAGGATTTTTTTTATTTAAGCATCATTAAAATCACTGCTCCAGAAAAAACGACCATTTTTAAAACTTTTTTTTCCATTGATACATGTTCCCTGGGGCAAGACCCGGGTTCTCAAAGACGTTTTACGACAATAACTTGCATATTAGGCTTTAAAATGAGCACTGTTGAATTCAAACGTTCGAGTCCCATAGACGTCAGTGGGGTTCTAAATGTTTGCGCGAACGGTCGGTCCGTTCAAAGGTTCTGGTGCGAACCGAACAGGGGGGTGTTCGGCTCATCCCTAGTCAGCAAATAAAGTGTTTCATAACACAAATATTCTAGATATAAAATAATACGGTGCTGTTTTGCAATAGGAACAAAAGTAATAATGATGATAATGCCCCAATGTCTGCTAACATAAACTAGTAAAGTAGCTGTTCAGTGGCAGGTCCTTAGGAGAAAGGTTCAGCTGTTATAATGTCTTTCCTGTGGATCTGAAGAATGTAATATATCCGGAATGTGAGTATGTGTGTATAGAATATTCCTAGCAGATGCAACAATGCCCGTGTCATTCCCAGAGCCTTATGCCGCGTACACACGGTCGTTTTTTGTGATAAAAAAAAAACACATTTTTAAAAACATAATTTAAAATGACCGTGTGTGGGGAAAACGTTTCTGAAAAACGAGAAAAAAAAAATTTGAGCATGCTTCAATTTTCTATGTCGTTTTTCAAAACGACGTTTTTTGTGTCATTTAAAATGACCGTGTGTAGCTAAAACAACGTTTTTAAACCCGCGCATGCTCAGAAGCAAGTTAGGACGCAAACTTGAATGGAACAGAGTGCCGCCGTACGTGCTGAACGTAACCGCGCTTTGCTAGAGCTTTTTGAAAAAACGATGGTGTGTATGCTACGTTGTTTTTTAAAATGAAGTTTGAAAAAACTTCGTATTTTTTCATGATAAAAAACAACGTTTTTTTTCATCACAAAAAACAACCGTCTGTACGCGGCATTAGGCGTCCGAAGAAAGTAATAAGACATTTTCTTATTTTTCCTTGTGCCCAATCAAATTCTCCATTTCATTCTCATACCAACTTTAGATAAAGAAAGCAAGAACCTGGTTTCTGAAGCCCCATTTTAGCTAAAAATGTGCTAACCTCCCTTGTGGTACACATTAAAGCCCTACTCCAATATAATCATCTCCCCTGCCCACCCCCTTCTATCTTAACGCTTTAAAAATTCCTAGCTAAATGTTCTTTAATTAACTTATAGCGTTTGTTAACCCCCCCCCCAAAAAAAATGTATCCTATTTCTTTAACCGTTTGCCGATCGCCGCACACACTTTTACGTCAACAGAATGGCACGGCTGGGCAAATGGGCGTATATATACCCCTTTAATTTGCCGACTGTGTGGTGGTGACCCTGTCGTAGGACCCACAGACAAGATGTCTGCCGGTGTCCCGCAATCGGGTCACAGAGTTGCAGAACGGGGAGATGTTAGTGTAAACATGCATCTATCACTGTTCTGAGCAGCTCGCACATTACTGCTCCCAATCACTGCTCCCAATCACTGCCAGACCCTCTGCTAGGATTATATGATGTATATACTATATGCTATTTTTTTAAAATTCTTATAAATACAGTTTTTTTTATGCCCGATCAGCGGTCATCCCTGCCGGATGTGAAATAATAGGTATCGTTCTGCACAGCACGGCGCACTGCTGCCAGCCTGCCTCCCCTGTGTATTCATTACTCTCAGTGCCATCATGGGCCCCCCAATTTTGAGGCAGTGCGGGCTCAAGGACCAGCTTCTTTGGTGAAAGTGCAGGGGCCCCCTATGCAGCTGGGGCCCCTGGGCAGTGCCCAGATGTGCCCTCTCATTAAGACAGCCCTGTGTGATCCAGGTGATGCTCCCAGTCAGATCTAATAAACACAGTATTTATTAGCATCAATAGTACAACCACATATATATATATATAATCAAACGTATGTTTCGCAGCCATGTGGGCTCTATGCCTGTAAAGTGTGGGCTTTGATCAATAAAATCTCCGATATTTAACATTAGGATTTGACTGGGAGCATCACCTGGATTGCATCCCGATCAGCATGTCAGAGAAGGCTCCACTGCTGCTAAGCAACCTGCAGGAAGCTCAACTGTCTACAACTAATAGAGATGGGATTGGGTGTGTTTGAAATCCCACATGCCCAATCCCGCCAGGAAGCCAACACTCCACAGTGCTAATCACAGCCAGTGAGACATTTCCTGATCTGTGCAGCAGCAGAACGGGAAATGTCTCACTGCCTGTGATTGGCTCTGTGCAGTGTGGGCTTCCTGGCAGGCTCTGGCATGTGGAATTTTGAACATGCCCAGCCCATCTCTAACAACAAATTGTGCTGACCCTCCTGTACATCAGCCCCATAAAGTAACCAGCACTGGGTTCCAATGTGCTGCCGCCGCTGCCGAGGAGACAGAGACCAGCGCTGTGAATAGCCGGGACAGGACAGCAACTCTGGTTATTCCAGCACTGGTCCACACTGGGAGGATTCCCCCATCCACCTATAATGTGTAGATGGGGGAATTGGATCATTTCTTTTTCATTCAACCTAATAGTTGAATGAAAAAAGTGATCAATGTATGGGCTGCCTAAGAGCTAAGACCAGCCATAGACAGTTTAAATCTCAGCTGGTTCAGCAGGAACTGGCTGAGATTTGAACCATTAATGAGCAGATTCTCTTATGATTATCACTAGCGGTTGCTGTATAGCCACTAGTGATAATCACTGTTTGTCGGGAGAATACAATTGCTGGGCAGGAGGGATATTCCCGTCAGCACTGTCTGTGTTGATGGGGGAATCATGCAAGTTTCTTTCCTGCAATCTGTGGATGTAGGAAAGAAATGTGCACTGTATATTACCTGCCTAACTGAAAGTGTAACAGAATGGCCCGTGACACCCAGAGACTTTTGAAGGATGGGGGGTACTCCTGTGCCAGCATCACTAATGGCTCTTGGGTCTAGAGTCATCCTGTGCCCTTTTGGGCATAGGGTGACTGAGAAATGATAATGATAAATTACATGCGATGGGACATTACTGATAATTCATGTTTTGCAGGATATCTTGAAATATTACAAGTTGTTAAAGTCTGACTCCGACAGGTCAATAGAGTGTTTGCATTCAATGTGGGGACACATGCTTTTGAGGTGTTAATTGAGTCTGCTCCTAAACATTCCTTTGTGTGATGCTAATACTGTTTTGTGTCCATTGTGCTAATTAGATCTGCTCCTAAGACCTGTTCATTGTGTATGCTAATGACACTGTTAAGATGTGGAATGTGACTTGTGAAGCTGTAGTAATTAACCCCTCTAAATGCGGAGCCAGACCGTCTGGGTAATGAGTAGTAATTAACTCATCGGAATGTCATTATCTAAAAGAATGTGTATGAAGCCCCCATTGTGTGATGTGTGGGTGGAGTGTGTCTTTGTCCCTGTGATTAACTGTAACATGCTTGTACTGTATATAACAAAGCTAAGTTACCATTAAAGGATTCATTCATCATTTTGGAACCAGTACCAGAGCTTGTGTTGTCTCGGTTATTCTGGGAAATGAAATGGGTCGTGTCTGATGTCTGTCGGACTGTCGGATAAGCTGTAGTGGGGCGATGGGGGAGGGAGACAGATGGGGGAGAGAAGGGATGGAGATAATGCAGTTCAGTGATTACAGTGTACTGCAGTCTGCAGTGCACACACTTACCCACGGTCCAGGCTAGAATCTCAGGCATCATTCACACACATGCTGCTGATTTTCATATTTCCTGAACACACATCCCCTCTCTTCAGATACAGAAAACCGAGATAGTGTGGGCGGGACTGAAAGGAGGAAGAGGAGCTGTATTCCTCCCTGCTCGTATGTGAGGAGAGTGGGGGGGGGAGGTGGCTGGACTCTCTGGGCTGTAAAAGAGTGTCATAGACTGACACTCGGCTCAGCTTGCAGTCACCACTCTCGGAATTTACAGGCTGGTTCTCCTGTCCTAAGGACGGGAGAAATCAGTCTGTTTTTTCAGTAACTGAGATGATGGCTTGGGCCCCCCCTCCCCCACAGTGCTCATGGAGTCCTTTCTGCAACTCGCTCTTCTCCGTGCCAATGAGGATGCAGGGGAAGAAGCAGATCGGGCGGCAGTGGTTGTGTGAACGCTCGCATTATGCAGTGTCAGCGAGCAGAGGGAGGGGGGAGGAATGCCCCGCAGAGCTGACTGGGGACGCTCTCCCTCTCAGGAGAGACTGTTACTCCAGCGGCGGCCCGAGAAAAAAAAAGCAAAAAAATATTTTATTTTTTTGGGGGGGGGGGGGCACATGGTGGGGCACAGCATAATGTTGGGGGGGTCAGTGCCCCCTCTGGCCCCCCCCTAGAGTCGCCTCTGATCTAACCTGACACTTGCATCACAGCGCATATACATCTAGAGCTCTGTCGACTCCAGCTGTGTAACTTATCTTTGAACAGACAAGCTCTGTAGGATGACGTCACTCCAAACAAGCTCTGCCCTACGTGTTTCTACAGTCATCATGAGTATGTAGGACTTTTCAAAACTCAGCACAGCAATGTGTGCAGTTACATAGGATTTAAAGAGGAATAAGGTGAATAAGGTGTGTGTTAGCGTGGCAAAAACACACTAGTGTGAAAGGGGCCTTAGAGTAGTAGAGGGAGGGCTCCAACAAAGCAGGGAGGTAGCAAGAGAATGTGGATGGCAGGTTTTAGCTTATAACTTGCTAATGGAAGTTGGGCTATAGGAAGCACTGCCACTCTTCTCTGAATGAGCCAAGGGTCAGTGTCTCTTTAAAGTGGAGTTACACCCTAAAAATGTAAAAATGTACTTTCTATTATCAGCTTGCCTTTAATGTAAAAAAATAAAATAAAAAATAAATGTTTTACTCACTTCTATCTGGCTGTTACTAGGCAGATTTCATAATCTGCCTAGTTCCTGGTCCTAGGTGGTTCAACTTCCTGTCCTAAGACCCCATTGCCTCCTGGAAAATGATGACACTCATTTCCCAGGAGTCTCTAGGCATTACTGTGCCTAAAAATCGCCCAGCATGCACCTCTCCCTGAAAACCAGGAAGAAAAAAGAACTGGGCTTCACATGCCCACACATATGATGGATACAGTCACAACATGAGCTGGAGGATATAAGGCAAGTGTTTGCAATGATTTTTGGAACGATTTGGGAGCTATTAATATGTTTTAGGGACTATCTAATGTGATTCATTTTAGCTTGCAAAAAATAAATAAAAAATATGCTCGGAACCCCACTTTAACATCCATATGCAGTAATCATTTTTTATTGTTTGAAAACAAATGGTGGGATATCTTTTCAGCCCCTAAACCAAGGACAGGGATATAGTTACAGAGCGACGTGGACAGCGCCTCCTTCTGACACATTGATGAATAAGGCCTTTAGTATTTTCTCAAGCAGCCATCTAGCCTGTAATTGTCTCTTAGCTCTCACAGGAAGCAGATTCAATGGTGTGCCAAACGGCAAGAAAATAATACAAAATATAATAATAGAAAATTACATATAATTAGTGCCAAGTAGTTTAATAACAAATTACAGGCAAAGCTGTGCTAATCTCATTAAAAATGTATCATTCCAAGGACTATGGCTGCAGTAAAGAAATAGCTGAGGTAACCAGCTAATTTTATTTATTGCGTTATTTTTAAAGCGTGGAGTGAAAGTGTTTCGGTTTTCTACACATCAAAATAAAAACGGTTGTCGCTGCCTTTTACTATGGAGAAGAGTCTGACTAAAGTCTGCTTAGCACATCGCAGGATGAGATCACACTACTCTAGAATCAGGAAACGGAGATACTGGTTGCTATGGGCAACACAGACACTTTTATAAAATATCTTCACCTCTTTGACAAATATATAAATGCAGGGTCTCTCTGCTGCTCTATGCAGTGCGGGCAGATCATGGCTGGTGTGAGGGTCCGTAGATTCCTGAAAACAGCATAGCACCCTGTCTTAGTACTCCTATGAAGAGCACTAAACCCTGATGCAAGCAGTGGGCTAGCTCTTGGGAGGATTATGGAAAATATAAAAATTCCTTGATGAGTTGATGTCTTTTGGAGGAGCGAATGTATTTTACATTTATTTCTTCATATATTATTACTATTTTATTTAAAAAATAATAATTTGAGCAGAAAATCGTGCAAAAATGCGGGACAAAACATGCAAATACGCACAAAAACACACAAATTGCACATTTCCATTCATATCTATGGGAATACAAACTCGCCAAAATGCCCAAATCTGCCCAATTTCGATCGACCAAAATAGGCTCCAGAACTTGTTTGAGCTTCAGGCATTTGAGCTTCAGGGATTTTGGAGTGGAGATGTGAACCATCTCCATAGAGAATAATACATTTTTTTCCCCTCCAGCGTTTTGGAGCTTCAGGCTTGTTTTCTATTGGCCTCTCAATCTGTATCTGGTCTTACCCAGACTTGGGTAGATTGTGGAAGTGTCAGAACCCCAACAGGACAGAAAGTGATGAAGAATCTAAAATGTTTCAGTTGTCAGAACACGAATAGAGGGATAGAATAGAAATGTTCTCATGGGGACAACTGTTCCAGTGACAGATGTCTGGGGTTATTTGCCCTCTCTTCTCACTTTCTATTGTATATTCAGAACATCAAGTTAAAGTAAAAAATATATATTTTGGATAGAGTTAAGGGAGGGTTGTAACCCCTGTAAGTTTTATTTTTCCATCTTTGTCCCATTGCAGAGATTTCCCTTCACTTCCTGTCTCATAGTCAAAACAGGAAGTGCAAGGAAATCCCTGCAAATTAAGGGAATTCTTTGGTCACCAGAACTAGTGTCCCCATTTGAAGATTTCATGAGCCCAGATCATCCTGGATCTGCCCCCAGCCTGTGAATGGACAGCATTAAGACAAGCAGCCACATAGCAATGAACCCATCATTCTGTCGCTCTGCTTTCACTTACTATCATGCTTCTTGCCAGCACATGAAGAGATTGGCACTTGGTGCTGCTTCTTTTCTCTCAAACTCCAGCTCTGCTGTACAGGGATTGCTAAAGGCTGATATCAGATCAAATTCAGGTACTTACCCTGTATTGTATTTAACATTTACATTTACTGATATAAAGATCACAGAGCTGCATTTATCTGTGCCTTATAAGTGCCTAGAGTTCAGCTTCTCTTGGGCCCATTCACACCTAAGCAATAAGTTACAGAGCATTAATGGCAGCCCACTCCTTATGTAAGGCAGGGGTGGCCAACCAGTGGCCCGGGGACGACATGTGGCCAGAGGAGCCCTCTGATGTGGCCCACGACCTCCTGCTCTGGAATGGCAGGTTGGCAAGCCCAGATCGCAGGTTGCCTACCCGCCATACCACAGCATCAGTGTTGTGAATGAAGCTGGTGGTAGAGGAAGAAAGCAGCTGCGGAGCAGAACCTCATAAGCCGATGCTTCCTCTACAGCTCCGGCTTTTGCCACAGACGAAATCTATGCAAAGTTCAGCTAACCTGCAGGATAGACACAGGTGCACTACGCTGCACCCACAGTTTGGGTAAAACGCAGCACATCAGTTTGAAAGCAGTCTTAAGCCCCATACACATGGTCTGACTTTTTGCCAACAAACTTCAAAATGAGCAAGTTTTCAAAATAGTCCGACCGTGTGTACGCTCCATCAGACAAACTTTTTCGGGTTTCATCAGACAAAAAGTTCAGTCTGCAAACGAACAAACTTTACGTCAACAAGAGTCCGATGGTGCCTAGTCCGACTGTGTGTACAGCAAGCAATCAGACTTTTGTACAAAGTACAAAGGCGCATGCTCAGAAGCAAAGACCAGCCGGAAGCGTTCTGTCTGGTAAAACTAGCGTTCGTATTTAAAAAGAGCACATTCGTGACGCGGCAAGTTCTGAAATCAAGAAAAGCAGCGCACATTCTCTTCTTCTTTATAATGTGATAATACTAAAAGCTGCTTTGCTGGTGATACTGACGGAGTAAAAACAAATGTCTTTACTTTGGATTAGTGTATTTTGGTTATATGAATCAAACATATTTCTATATTTTTTTGTGGGTCAAGTTAGCACAACCCCATTGCGCAACATGTCTGCTTGACGAACGGACGTTCAGAAACTAACAAAATTGCACGAAACTGAAAATCGCGAATGCACACAGACGAAACCTCTACTAACCTCTCGATTAGCAGAAGGAGCCCAAAGGGTGATGCCGGAGAATTGAACTTCCTCTTTTAAACTCTTGTCAGTACATTGAAACGTCACTACGTTCGTGTTTGTTGCCGAAAAAGTCAGAGCGTGTGTATGCTATGGGTGTGACCGGACAAAAATCCAAGGGAAAGTTTGTTTGATGTCCGATCGTGTGTACGAGGCTTTAGGCCCTTTTCACACGATCAGCCCAACCAAATGGAACCCTCAATTCACCTCTACAGAGCGACCGATGTAAACATATTTTTAGTCGTTTACGCCCGCCTACCTCCAATCCGGTCAGCTAAAGCAAAAAAAAAAAAAAAAACAGAAGGGAATTTGTCCCCTTCCATTTGGGCGGGTTTGGATCAGAGGGCCTATAGAGTAGCCATTACCTGTCATCTGCCCGCTCCACTCA